>NC_080782.1:73527882-73632882 GCF_028018385.1 Neofelis nebulosa
TTCTCCCATTGCATGAAAAAAATTGTAGAAAACTGTCTAAAGTTTCCCCTTTAAAATATTGAATGCATCTTCCTGCTCAGTCCAAAATCTTTTTGTTCAAACATCATGACACATTAGAGAATTGATGTATTTCAAAAAATTGGCTTGACTCTACCCTTGTTTTGAATTAGAGTTCATAAAAGAGATGTTATCATGTTTCTTCAATGAAAAAGAGATGCTAATCATTCATAGAATTGTTGAATATTCCAAAAGCATTTCTAGTGGTTTTACATGGTTTGTGAACAAGATTTAGAGCACACACATGTCAGCCAGATATATACTCAGAGTATCACTTTTCCTTTTTCTCATTCACTTACATGCACATTACATGTACACATGTCCTTAATTTTCTTTGATAAAATTCTACATCAAGGCCAAGAAATAAAAGGAAGGAAATCTATGATAATAATTTCTTCCCAAATTAGATAATTTCTTGTGGAGTGAATGAATTGATGTTTCCATTGTAAATTAAATGCTTAGAAGTTTGTGCTTAGAATAGTGCCTATCCAGGCAATATATTTATTGGCACATATTTCCCTGTGGGTCCATAAATAGCATTTTTTTCCCAAATTCATGGTTAACATTTAGTTTGAGAAAAACTTTGTATTCATGATGATCTTTTTATTCATTTTTATTTTATTTTATTTATTTTTACTCATTTTAATTTTCATATTAGAGAGACAGACAGCGTGAGCAGGGGAGAGAGGCAGAGGGAAAGAAAGAGAGAATCTTAAACAGGCTTCCTGCTCAGCATGGAGCCTGATGCAGGCCTTGATCCCATGACCCTGGGATCATGACCTGACCTGAAATCAAGAGTTGGATGCTCAACTGACAGAGCCACCCAGGTACACCCATGATGGTTCTTTTTAAAAGGTGGGAACTATCATTGATAAAACCATTAGCACAATGCTTTATGTATAATAGATTTTCTGTAAACCAAAGAAGGATTGGTTGATTTGAATGGCTAAAAGAGTAGGTAGAAAAATTTATAAGATTATTATCCATGAGAAGATGCCACCTTTTCTTGGAAAGAGATGAATACATTTTCTGTATATATACAGACTGTGTATTATTAAATATATAATATAATTATATATACTATATACTATATATTACATACTAATACTATATACTATATATTATATAGTATAATATAATTATATATTATATATAATATATCAATATATTATATAGATACTGTATTATCAAAGTTTGTAATTAAAGGTTATTTGTACAAAATTTTACTTTGTTATTAGAATGGAAAGTAATTGATTTAGTTAGGTTTGGTTTATATACAACCTTATGGGCTATTTGGTTTACTCATTACAAATTTAGTTTTATACAGCATTATCAACAATAGCTAAATTATAGAAAGAGCTGAAATGTCCATCGACTGATGAATGGATGAAGAAGATGCAGTGTATATGTATGTATGTACACATACCGAAATACATACATGTATACACAATGGACTATTACTCAGCCATCAAAAAGAATGAAACCTTGACATTTTCATTGAGGTGAATGGTGCTAGAGTATATTATGCTAAGCGAAAGAAGTCAGTCAGAGAAAGACAAATACCATATGATTTCACGCATATGTGGAATTTAAGAAACAAAGTATGTGAACATAGGGGAAGGGGGATAAAAGAGGCAGGTAAACGATAAGAGACTTTTAACTGTAGAGAAATAAGTGAGCATTGCTGGAGGGAAGGGGCTAAATGGGTGATGAGTATTAAGGAGGGCACTTGCTGTGATGAGCACTGGGGGTAACACGTAAGTGATGAATCACTAAATTCTCCTGAAGCCAATATTACACTGTATGTTAACTAACTAGAATTTAGTAAAAATTTGAAACAAGAATATCCCTAATTTATAAAAAGAGGTTTTGTAAAACAATAAGAAATAGACAAACAATATTTTTTAAAAGGGCAAGACACATGAATATGAGTAGTGATTGAAGAGAATGGAAATGGCTAATGAATATATAAAAAGGTATCTTGACTTATAAAAATTAAAACTTAAAAAGGGAATAGAAAAAAAATGTAGCTATAAAATAACACAATCTTTAGAGAATAGTATAGAAAGTTAGAAACACAATTATAAAGCAGAGGGTGGATTTTATATAATTATATAACCGTTTTCAAATTCCAGGAGGTTGAATTTGTTTCCTAACTTAAGTATACATGATTTCAGTGGTCAGTTACTCCAGATGTGTCCAGATGATGGTCAAATGGACGGTTACAGGATTGACTATATAGGTATCACCTAAAACAATTTTTTAGGGAGCCTCAATCATGGAAAATACTTAGTAACTCTGAAGTGGAATCTAGAAATCTGTGTAATTTATTCTTACTTGGTTCTTCTAAAAAAAAAAGTAAAACAGTCCAACAACTCTTTTTTTAACATGTAAGAAACCTGGAACTCCAAGACTTTAAGAAACTTGTTCAAGATCACAAAACTATTGAGAGGCAGAATCACAACTAGAAACAACTAATCTTCTGATTCATCATCTTGCTCTACCACTCCAGTAATAGCATATTATCATTTCTCCCAAAGTTAATATTTATATTATGCTCCAATGCATGCATCTTTCTGTTTCTAAAACAAGTACATTGCAAACGAAAAAAGAAGTTCCTTCTTCAGTGTTTCTTTTTTTCCCTAGCTGTATTGAGATAGACTGTCATATAACACAGGTTAAGGTGTGCAGCCTGATAGTTTGATGTATGTGTATATTTCAAAATCATAACCACAGTATGTTTACCTAACACATTAATCCCCTCACTGAGTTACTATTTTTTTGTGTGTGTGAATAGATTTAAGATCTACTGTCTTAGCAGCTTTTAATTAAACAATGCTGTATTGTTAACTATAATCACCATGCTGTGCATTAGATCCCTAGAACTTACTCATCCTATAACTGAAAGTTTGTACCCTTGACTTATATCTCCCTATTTCTTCCAGTCCTCAGCCCCTGTAACTACTAATTTATTCTC
Source organism: Neofelis nebulosa (assembly GCF_028018385.1). Classification (NCBI taxonomy): domain Eukaryota; kingdom Metazoa; phylum Chordata; class Mammalia; order Carnivora; family Felidae; genus Neofelis; species Neofelis nebulosa. The sequence continues at coordinate 73,530,917 of NC_080782.1, forward strand.
CATTTCTATGAGTTTGGTGTTTTTAGGGTTTCTACATATGAGTGAAATTGTATAGTATAAGTCCTTCTCTGTGTCTCATTTCATTTAGCATAATTAAGTTTCATCCATCATATCACAAATCTAGGTTTCCTTTTTTATGACTGAATAATATTGCTCTGTGGGTGTGTGTGTTATCACATATGTATCTATCATTTTTCTTTTATTCATCTGTCTGTGAACACTTACTTAGGTTGTTTCCATGTGGTAACTATTGTGAATAATGCCACAGTGAACATGGGATGTAGATATCTCTTTAAGATACTGATTTTATTTCCTTTTAATATATAACTAGAAGTGGGATTACTGATCATATGCTATTTTAATTTCTTATTTCTTGAGATACCTCCTCACTGTTTTCCACAGTGGCTGCTCCAATTTATATTCTCACCAGCAGTGCAGTTTCCTTTTCTCCACATCCTTGCCAGCATTTGTCATCTTGTGTCTTTTTCATAATAACCTTTCTAACAAGTTTGGCCTGATGTCTCATTGTGGTTCTGAGTTGTATCTCCTTGATAATTAGTGATATTGAGCATCTTTTCACGTACCTGTTGGCCATTTGTATATTTTCATTGAAAAAAGTCTCTGTTCAGTTTCTCTGCCCATTTTTAAATCAGATTTTTGTGTGTTGTTTTTGTCTCTCTCTCTCTCTCTCTCTCTCTCTCTCTCTCTCTCTCTCTCTGTCTCTCTTTCTCTCTTTTGCTATTGACTTATATGAATATTTTTTTTTTTACTCTTCTCATATCCCTGGTGCTAAGGACAAATAATATGAAATAAATAAATAATAGATGTTCATGCTGAATTAAATTGCTATTTCAAAGATCTTATTACATAAAGAAAATGAGTCCAGTATTACTACAAGATACATTTTGGAGTTAGCATGTCAGAAATTGATGGTTTGTGGGTGCCTGGAGTGTGGGGAATCAGTTGTAAGCATGTTGTGTTTGAAAATCCCCAAGTGATTTTGACAAGTCCCCACTGAACACAACTTTCTTTTCTCCTTGAAAATCATTGGTTTAAAAACAGATGCTTTATTTTGAAATCATGTCAAAAGAGGCGATAGCAATAGAGTTTCCTAGACTCCTTTTCTTAATGTAATCAAGGCTAAAGTCTTGTTATTTTGCTACTTTTTTCCAGAAATTTAGTGCACCTCCAGTTTATGGATTCTATCCTAAGATGGTCATATGCATTTTCCTAAAATTTTTAAGTGTTTATTTTCTGTATACTGGAAATATTTTACTTAGGTACTGTGTAGAAAATGTGTTCCTTTCAAGTAGAAAGTTCCAGTACTTTGAATGGTCTTTGTCCAACTTTTTGTCTTCTCAGACGCCTTTCTCTTTTCACTGTATATACTCTTCCTTGGTAATATCTTCTTAGCTCATTTAAATTGATAAAATTTGTAGATGTAACTCTAGTTAAAATATCTCTTAAGGGTTAGATATATACTTTAGGCTGAATTTTATACAACTCAACTTGGATATTCCTGAGGTGATTCTAATTCAGCCTGTTTAAACTCATCATCTTCCTTCCCTGAATGGATTACTTTTGAATTTTCTATTCCAATCATTGGAACTATCATCTGTTTTGTTGGTCAAAACAGAAACACAGTGTTCCCTATAAATGCTATATACCATTCCAGTTATTTCCAGTGAATAGCCATAAATCATGTCACTCCATCATTAAAGTTCTCCTTTGACCTAATGACAAATTCGAACTCCAAAACAGGGCCAGTGAGAGTCTTTATGAATTTGATCTTGCTAATTCCTTCAATTTCTCTCTCGTCTGGATATCCGCACAAGTTTTTCTTTTCTAACCAGAAATTTCCATCTTTTGTTACCTGCCAGATAATTTATATTTGTTTCCTAATCCCATGTAAACTTTAGCATTGGCATTAGCTATTACTTCCTCCAGGCAGATTCCTTTGGGTGCAAATCTCTGGATTAGGTCTTTATTCAATGCACTGAACATATTCTATTGTAAGTGGAAGTGTATTGGTCAGGATCCTCATCTGTGTTGAAATATGGGATATTTCATAAAATAGTCTTACTCTGATTGTAATCCATGGCCTGTTGCCAGACCACAAATTCTTACTAATCTGAGATGAAATAAGTAAAGAAATTGAAAGTGTTTAGAAACTCTTTCGGCAATATGACAGAGTAATCTTACATATGATGGATGTAATGATAAAGAATTTTGGCCATGTATTTCGATTTCATTTCACTGGTAATACACTTTCACTGTGTCATACAAAAATATCAGCCCCTGATAGTTTGGGAATCACTGTAATTGAGTGAGGGGACTCAATCACTGCAATTGAGGCAGGGACTTTGTGGCCTGTGTCTGTCAGTAGCACATTAATATCACCATAACCCAATGCAGAGCTTTACTCATAGAACTTACATTATGTTTATTGATTTACTGAACGAATAAAAGACCTCACTTAAATTTGGTAACCAAAGCTTAAATGAAGCAGACTTGTCAAATCTTGGAAAGCAGTAAATACTGTGAAACACAGCACTCCTGAAAAAGCATCCTCTGTATTCGGAGCAGCCAGCAGCTTTTGTAGTTGCAAACATTACTTTCAGTGTACTCATTTGGAATAAAGTCAGATTTTAAATAAGTCTTCCCCCTGAAAAGTTATTATTTGCAATATTTTTGATTTTCCAGTGTTTTTTCAAAAATTACTACAAACTCTTAAGAATTTTTAACACTTTAACTGATAAAAAAGTACACACTGCCTTCAAGATGGGCAAAGTAAGAGTTCAGCTAGGCTTTATAACTTCTGTGAGTCTTTTTCTTCCAGGCTTACTTTCTCTAAAATCTCTTTTATTTTCTAAAAACTTTCCCCTCTTTACATATTTACATTTTTTTTCCTTGTCTTACCCAGAACTTTAGAACGGAACTTCTTGAAAAATACTTTCATAAATGAATAAGTGTGTTTGGTGAAGATGAATCAGCTTTTGCTGTTAATGCTGTAGTAATGTCATTATCCATTCAGACCCTGCTTTTAGGACCAAGGTGCTCATTTTTAGCTACTATTAGGGTTTTTAGCATAATTCACAGCATATTCCCTCTCTAGGAATTGACTTTTGCTGCTAATGGCTGTCTTGCTCGAGGTTCTTCTCTTCCTGGGAGTTTCCCTAATCTAGTGGCTAGCGATGTGGGGGGACAAATGACCACTCCTGTTGCTTCTGTTTGAAACAACTGCAAGTCTCTCCTAGTTTCTTTGCATCTCATGGAATGGGCTGAGGTCTTAATTTTACTATGTTTCAATTTCTCTTTCTACTCAAACCTGTTTTTTTCTTCCCATACAGGAATAGTTTCTGAGAGCACTCTCTAATAAACTACATAAATGAATATATATACATCTCAGATTCCATTCTCTAAGGGAAACCAACTTAAAAGAATGAATAAAACATGTTAGAGTGGGATCATAATTTATCGAGGCAGTCAAAAGACATATAAACCGAAATAAGTTTAAAAATATGGTAGAAGTCACAGAGGAGAAGCTTATAAACCAGTGGTTCAAATCTATACCAAGCCTACTCACAGAGTATTAAAATGTAAATAGAATGTCTGTGAGTAAAAGTACAACAGTGGCTATCCAGAGTAACGGTTCTCAAACTTCATTAAACAAAAGCATTATGTTGAAAACTAACCACAGAAGATTCTGGGCAGAAAGTACACAGTAACAGGCTTCAGAGAACTGCTCGTGTCAACTGTAGCTGAAGTCCATTTGTGTGTCCCTAGTGCTGAAACAAAAGAAGAAACAGGGTTTAAAAAACAAACAAAGAAACAAAAAGGGGTGCCTGGGTGGCTCAGTCGGTTGAGCGTCATGATCTCACAGCTCCTGAGTTTGAGCCTCATGTCAGGCTCTGTTCTGACAGCTCAGAGCCTGGAGCCTTCTTCGGATTCTGTGTCTCCTCTCTCTGCTCCTAACCCACTCGCATTCTGTCTCTGTCTCTCTCAAAAATAAACAAACAATAAAAAAAAAAAAAAAAAAAAAAAAAAAAGAAACAGGGTTTAAAAAATGAACAAAAAAGAAACCAAGAACAAAATGAGGAAAATTTTGTGTTAATTTTTTTTCAAATGAATCATAAAATTTTGCTTAGCAAAGTTTATTTTGGCCCACTATGAAAACAAAACAAACAAACAAACAAACAAAAAACCTTTCCCTTGAATAGGAATTAGAGTGATTTGTAAAAGTTTATCTCATATTGCAGAGTTTTGAGTGCATACTCTTTGGACTATGTGAAAATCAGTTCTGGCATTTCATAGTGAGAACATTATTGTTTTTCTTTTTAAAGAGCAAATATGTTGGTAACGTGTGGCGTTTTAACGTCAGTCTCTTCTTAATCCACAAATTTCCCTTTGGTAATCTTAATCACTTCCATGCATGTGACTACTGCTTTATCCTAATGACTCCTAATTGCTTGCTTCCAAATCTAGATCTCCTCTAGAGCTATCAGATAGAAATATATTTGCCTGCTCTACTTTTATGATATAGTCTTTCCAAGTTCATCGTATCCAAAGCTTACTTTATTTCGTCACCAAAACATGACCACATCTTGTGTTTTACATTTGAGATGATGTAATCTCCATCTACCCAGTTGATGAAACTCTTCACCAAACCCTTTTCTTCCTCATAAACTACACAATTCGGTGTTAATCATTCCTGAAGACTTTGTCTCCTAAATATCCCTTGGATATAATCCTGCTTTCTTTCATTGCTGACACTGACTTGGTCTGGGTTTCAATGATCCCTCACTTCGATTTTTGCAAGTCATTTATTTTCTTGCTTCCAGTTTCTTCCTTTCAGTGTTCCAGGAGGCCAAGAGAATTACATTCCTGAAATTTCTGAATATGTCACTTTTTTATTTAAGAAATTAAATTTCTTAGTATATTGTAATGATCTCTTTGTAAACTTTATCCTACCAACTTTTCTACATACATCTTACATCAAGTCCTCATGACTCCAATGCTCTGGCTATGCAATTCTGTTTTGCCAATGGCCATGGGTAGATAAATATTTAATTTATATTAAAAAATAGCACTGAAAAAATTTAAAAATATTTTAATTGATTTCTTTAAATATAATAACAAACCATCACATGGTAACTTAAATGTGTTGCATATTTTGTGAAATGTAACCATAGTTTCAGAAACATATAAGACAGCCTGGATTTTACAAAGTTCTTCCATGTCTTGTTTTATAGAGAACAGCTAGATTCTATTTGCTTTTACATTCAGCCTATTGAAATATTTTGTTTTGGCTGAAGTAGGTGATAAAAATTGTAGTCTTTTGCAGATGTGTAACTGGAAAAGGGAAGGGATGTTAATAACCTTTTTGGATAATCATGGAAATTTTTCTTTGATACAATATCCCAATTGTCTAAGTAGTCATCTTTCTTTTTTTTTTTTTTAAATTTTTTTTTCAACGTTTTTTATTTATTTTTGGGACAGAGAGAGACAGAGCATGAACGGGGGAGGGGCAGAGAGAGAGGGAGACACAGAATCGGAAACAGGCTCCAGGCTCTGAGCCATCAGCCCAGAGCCTGACGCGGGGCTCGAACTCACGGACCACGAGATCGTGACCTGGCTGAAGTCGGACGCTTAACCGACTGCGCCACCCAGGCGCCCCTAAGTAGTCATCTTCCAAAGACTAGTTACAATATGGAATCTGAAGACATATAAATAGACTTTTACTCGTTTACTTGAAATTAATTGGTCTGTCTTACACTTTGAGCAGATTATTTAAATCTGTCCTTCAGAAAATATTTGCTTGTTGACACACAACCTTTCCAAATTTTGATGCAATCTATTACAAATCTCTTTTCGGATAAAATTTTTTCCAAAATGCTGTCTGTATGAAGGCTCAAATTGTGTCACTGGGAAACAATCATGTCATTTTTTGTCTTCTTGATGTGACTGTCTCATTTCATTTATCTTCAGCAAACTTTGTGCCAAATACCACCTCTGAATAATTCTAGTTTTTTGGTTAGCCACCCATTTGAATTAAAATAGAATTTAATGAGAAAAGTGGCTAGTTCAGCTTACAACTCAAACAATTGCAAAACTTTTTATCCCTTGAATACAGCAATGGTAGTGTGGTATGCAGCACTTTATGCATACTTCCAATTTAATGTACAGAATATTAAAAAACATTAAAAACATTCAAGAACCAAGGTTTACTCTGCCTTATTAAAGAAATTAATGTGTAATAAAAGTTTTTCTCTTTGCTACAAGTACCTTATGGTGAAGAATGCAATGGCTACTAATACAATTTTGTGCCACTGTCTTGATTCATGGTAAGACATACAGCAATTTTAGTTACCAGTGCCTTGACATGCTATATTGGAGCCTGACACAAAATGGATTATGTTTGTGTTCTTGTGTGTTTCATGTATATTTTATATATTGTACATGCATATGTTTATATATGTTTTAATGTATTTTTAATTATTACTTTTTCCAGAATTTTAATGTAGTTTAAAAATACTGAAATATTGAATTTTTTTTACTCAGACCTCAGTGTTGCTTAGCATGGCATTGTTCTTTATTTAAAATTAATTTTTTGCATCATGTATTTTTGCATAAATTTTGATTTTTAAAATACTGCACTAAATATTGTCGATGACTGATCTTTGTGGTGTTCCCTTAAATTTTGCACGCAGGGCGAGTGTCTCACTTAACTTACCTTAATCTCTGCCCTATTAAACCACTGTTGCTTTGGTAATAGCAATAAAAAGTCAGCATAATAAAAAAGGCAAATGCCATCTTAGTAGTGTTATAAAAATAGTTTTGACCTCATAGACCTCCTGAAAGAATCTCAGTGACCATCTATAGGTCTTATTTTAAGATCACTGCTTCAGACTAAAATAATTAAAAAGTCACTTAAAAGTAATTTTAATTTTTAATAATTAACCTCCCCTACCTCAAGCCCAGAAAGATAAAGGAAAGCATATTGGCTTTCAAAATTGTGTCTATTCAGTATACGGAAATGTATCCATTCTTTTTTTTTTTTTATGTTTATTTATTTTTGAGAGAGAGGGAGAGAGAGAGTGAACATGAGCAGGGGAGGGGCAGAGAGAGAGGGAGACACAGAATCCGAAGCAGGCTCCAGGCTCTGAGCTGTCAGCACAGAGCCTGACGCAGGGCTCGAACTCAACGAACAGTAAGATCATGACCTGAGCCAAAGTCGGACACTTAACTGACTGAACCACCCAGGCACCCCTAAATGTGTCAGGCCTTTAAAAGATCTCCATGTTAAGAAGACTTGTTATAAGGGACATTGAATGGGGATACTGAGCAAGATAAGTGGAAACATTCTCAACATAGGGTGAGAAAAATCTTCCTCTTTCCATTTCTTATAATGAAGTAAAATCTGTAAGCCTATATATTATTCATATGTAATTCATGAAGGCCCTTTACAGAGTAACTTTCTGAATTTTGGACATGACATAGACAATTGTGTATCAGGTGATTTTGTGGTTATTCAAATTAACAGTCTCTAACTGTTGCTCATTATGGTTATCATTAGAGTGAGACATTTCTAATTATTTCCAAGATTATAAATGGCTTAAAATTAGGATCATACTTTTTACACATTGGGATTCTTTACGTCATTAGTATAATGGTCTAAACATAAATGTTTATTAAGTTGAATTGACTACGTAAGCTGAAGGTTTACTAGCCAGGTTATATGATTTTATTTCCACACCCTAAGAAAATATAATTTGTGAAACTAAAAAGACAGTCTATTTCTAATGTTATAGTAAACTCACATGAAACTCTAGAAACTTGAAAACTTATTTTCAAAAATGTATCATGACTAAGAAAAACTAGCTGTTAGCAAGAAAAAACAAATGTACATAGCTACTAAAGTTATCTCTTTTACCTTTGCTGATCAACTTTGTATGTGGATAAACTATATATTACCACATGTTTAAAAGTAAATAACTTAAAAAATAACTTGTGTGAATTAAATTTTAGAGCGGAACAATTAGAAATAGTCTTTAAAATCCTGAATTTTCTTTATTACAAATATTTGGTTAATGGTTAACCCTTTATTCATATCAGTAATGGAAGGAAAGAATTAATATGTTATGATAATTCTCTTGCTATGTACAATAGCCTTAATATATCAAATTAAGAAGTTGAATTAGGCCATACTACCAGAATAGATAGAAAAACATTTTTGCCTAATTAGAGTTAAAATACAAGTTATTATTAGAGTGATTTTTTTAGGCCATTTGTTAAGCGAGAAATATCAGTGAACAGTGCCAGAATCTTGAGTCCTATGACTATAAGGTATAGTATCAACAAGAACTTGCATTCGTAGATGTTGAGTGTTGACAGTAAAAACAAGACAGTCAGTATTCTAGTAACTGTGATAAAGAGTAGGGATGGACAGTTTTAATCACTCTGTGATTACAGACTATGACAACACTAAAACCATGGTTTTATTCTAGGAAATGTTTTCGAGTAATTTATTCCATTCAACTTACCTCAGGAGGTAACAATCTTACTGTTAGATGGAAACAGAAAGACTAAGAGCTTCACATAAACTAGAAAGCCAGAGGATTTATAAACTGACATTTTATTCCATAGAGGTTTTTATATAGACTCACTACATTGCTTAGTAAGGAAAATTCTTTTAGCTCACAAAAGGATTTAGACTAAAGTTCAAAACCTGGGCATTTTTTAAGTGTTTCTACTTCCTAAAGTGCTCAGCTTTATGAAACTAAATCAGGGTTAGGGTGGAATGAAAGTTCCTCTTTAACAAGATAAATGCAATCATTTTAATGACTCTTTTTGGAGACAAGGATGAGATGGAAGAAGCTATTTGTTCATTATGCTAATTAAAAAAGGGGTTCTAACGTCTATGAAAACAAAACTGATTAAAGCATATCCAGTTTGTCTGCTTAGAGTTGGGAAGCACAAAATCCACAGATAGTGTGCAAGCCATGGATATCGATTTGAGTCTGCACATAATTTTTTTCTTTGCATGTAGTGAATATAGTTTTCTGTTCTTACCTATGATTGTTTGACATATTAAACACATATGGAAAATAGAAATTCAAGAAGAGGGAAATCATTGAGCAAGCCAGAAGGAAACTCTTACTATTCCATTACAATTAAGCAGCACATAAACTAAGGCATATAGAAAAAAAAAATCCTAATGGCTTTCTTTTATGAAACTGCTAAGAAGTCCAGTTGAAACAGTGTTCATAATATATAATGCTGGCTTGACAACAGAGAGAAATGTTTTTCACCAGCTTTTTCCCATTAGCCAGTCAGAGGGAGCTTACAGGGATGTAAGAGTTTAATCATCATTTAACAGCTCTTTTTGATCCACCCCAGATCCTTGGTGAGGGCTGGAAAGTGTTCCTCTTGCACTCATAGTTTCAATTGTTAACAAAAGTTCTAGTATATGAATGAATATGCATGACATTGAACTCTGAGCTGCTGAAAAGAAAATAGAAGGTTTATTTCTGAGTAGGGTTAAATGTAGATCAACCTTTTCCTTAAGAGTCAAGAGATCAAATGGACTAAAATTTGGAATTCCATGTGAAACTGAATATGTCATATCAGAATAACATGACAGTATTTTCCAAACATTTTATATGATGAAATAAATATATTTCAAATCATAAATACAGAACTGGTGAAAACTCTGGAAATCTTGCAAGCCCCCTCCCCCCTTCGTAGTTTGATAGAAGTGGTATGTATTTATTAAGTAAATTTAGTACGTCCCACTGGCATTTTATCAGATATATTTCATATAACTTAAAACTTTTTCTAAGCAGAGCAGATAGAAAACAGTTCAAGTTTCATGCTATTTTAGTAACTTCTTTTAGTGTTAAGACTTTGCTTAAGCATGTGTTTCCTCATGCTGTTTTATTCAGCATTGTATAGACAGAATCAATTACATTCTGTATGAACTTAAAATGCTCTTTCCTTCTTGGATTGCAAACCTATTGGGAAGACCATTGGTGTCTGGGATTCCAAAATAGTAAATTATATCGACAAAGTAGCAACAAATAAATAATGCTACTGTATCAATATTAGTTAAATTTCTTTATACCCTTGAACTTTAATGAATAGTAGTTTCATCCATATTTTTAAGATAATGTGATATGGTAATGAGAAAAAATAAAAAAGATGGTATGAGATTAGGATTTCTGAATAGAGTAGAACTTAAATTGGATAAAAGAACATTAAAACAAGATTTTTGAAAATGAAGTTACAGTCATACAATGCCTTAGCACTTTGCAATTCTAAATCTCAGGGGAGTGCACATTACCTGTTTAAGCCCCCAAAAATGAAAATAAAAAATCCATTTCAAAAAAACCCAAAACATAATGCAATATGGTGAGTAGAGGCATGAAGCTCAAAGTCAAAAGACTTCAGTTTGAGTTCTGAAACTAACACTTACCAACTTAGGGACATTGAATAATGCATTATTTCTCTGACTGTATTTCCGCAATAGTGAAACAGAAGAATAACCAAAACAGAAGAATAATCAGACTCTTTCTAACTCACAGTGTCATCTAGAAGCAATATATCCCAGAATGTAGTCTGCTAGCTCCCTACACAGGAGTCACATGATTGCCTATTAAACAAATAGATTCTGAGGCCCAGTTATGACTCACATAATTAACATTTGGGGATACACACCAAGAATCTGATTTTTAGCAAGTTCTCTGCTTGAAGTTTGAATTGTGATTTGCAATATAATTTATAAGGAATAATATATTATGCAAATGAATAATTCTGCATATCGTTTGTATTTTTGTATTAGAGATGTTAAACTTATGCTTTTAGAGCTCTTCAAAAAAGGTGTGCCTATTAAAATAATAGGCCATTACCAACCTTAGTGTAAAAGCAACAGACTTCAGTCTTCATCTGTAGTTACATAAAGACTTTCCTTACTCTGTTATCATTGTTATTATTGTTTTTATAATTATTATTTGGCTTTGCCACATGATGGAAGGAAGTAGCATATACTATGAATCTTGAAAGACAAATCTTTTAGTATTTGAACCACTCAATAGCATCTTGGTTTTATTATAATTATTCTCAAAGTGTGGATCCAGCACCAAGCGTCATCATTTTCACTTGGGAATTTGTTAGAATCAGAAAACATGGAGTGGCACCCAGCAAGCTCTGTTTTTATCAGTCTTTGTAGTGACTGGGATGCATGCTGTATTATGGGAGGCACTGTTCTAGGTTAATTGGGCTAAAACCTAGTGGTTAATTTCACTTACCCCTCAGGACATAGCCTACATTAAGCCTGGCTAATCTTCAGTGGGAAAATGAAGCAATGCTATTTAACACACGTTCACACATTGCATTTATCTTTTCTTAATTCAGGGTAATTGTGGCAGGACCAATACTGTTTTTCACAACTTATCCTATTGTCAGGCCACTCCAGTTATGTCTCCTCAAAAGCATCCCAGAGAGTCTTCTAATTCTTATATTTGGGGAAAGACTTTAGACAACTCCTGATAACCCTTGAAGATAAAATTTCTGGCAGGAGGTATCTGGTTCTTTTAGAATACCCTTGATCTTTTCTCTATACCTAATTGTACTGAAAGATTAGCTATCTTTTCTCTTCTATTGGGAACAGAGATAAGGAAACTGACTGGAGTTTATTTTCAGCTGGAAGCCCACAGGGAAATGAAAGTTATGCTAATGGTATGCTGAGAATTCTAACACCATTTGAGATCTACATCTAAAACATATCAAGCAAATTCTATGTGGCCAATTTTTAACCAGTCTCTTGTATTCACAATTTGGGAGAGGTAATCTATGAGAAATTAATTTTCTTCCACCTAATTTTTTACCAGGCTTATGATGAGAAAAGATCTATGCTATTATGAAAATTTGTAAAAGAAAATCATTTTATTTTATTTTTTTTATAATAAGGATGCCATATTCTAGGCCAGTATTCACTTTGATAGACTCATGAAGAGCAGAGCTTATCACACTGGTTTTCTTTACTACACTGAAAAAAGGTTTGGCTGAAATGCACAAGTGAGAGGCTGATGTTCTGTAATCATTCTTCCTCTCCTTTTTCCTTTTTCCTCTTTCCTCTTTCCTCTTTCCTTTCCTACCCTTTCCTTCCTTTTCCTTTCCTTTCTCCCTCTGCCACTGGTTCTGCTGTTCTGAATTCTCCTTTTCCTGACTGGGCCACTGCTGCAAAATATCTGCTTTTCTCTGCATCACCAGTGCCTACTTGTACTTTTTCTGGTTGGCTTGGCTGGGTATTCAGGAAACTTCCCAGTTCTAATCCCTCTCACAAGCATCACCAGTAGCTCTGGAATCTCCAAGCACAAAAATAAGGTGGGAGAATACAGACTAGTCCAGGATAGACCCATCATCCAGGGCCAATACAGTTCTCTATTTTGGAAATTAGAAGAACAAAGATATTCAAAACATAGTCTAATGTATCAATGGAATGGAAGAGAAGTAAACTTGGAAGCTGGGGTCAGTTGTGCCTAGCTATGTAGAACATAAAAGTGTTCTTCAGAGACAGGACAGTTAAAGTGCCCAGAGATTTACTGGGAACAGAGATGGGGGAGAAAGAATCTTGATGTTCTTTTAGTTCTGGTTCTAATTAATTCCTGATGTTAGGATTTACCCTGCGTGAGGGTCTTAGAAGTAATATTTAAATGAACTTTCTTTTTGTGATAAGCTAACCCAGTAGGATTCTATTTCAAACAAAAACCCTAAATCAATATAGTATTATCATCGAATTTGTTATTGCAAATGCAGCTAAATTGGTTTTTATCAACTAGGGTGAGAAACCTGAAAAACATGTCTCACAGCTCTGTGCTCAAATGAGTTCTGAGTTCAAAACATTAGTAAAAATTAAAGTCCTTTTCAATGTCCTTTTTAAGGTAGTTTATATTCTTTATTAATATTTTGAAATATTATGGTGAGTGTAATACTCTTGTTCATGATGATTTCAAATTATGTTCCTTTTAAACATAGGTTTTATAGTTTACAAAATTATATTTTTAGATATTTGTCATATATCTAAGAGTAGATACACAAGAGATGCATGATATAATATACTCCTCTCATAATTATATACATTACTGGATACATCTATTCTGATCCACAATTATATGAGAATTAATTCATTTTCTAAATAGTTTCAGTTAGCATCTTCTCATTTAGTATACTTCTAGATGTTCAAAATCATCTGAAAAAAGAACACTATCAAAGTTAGAAGGAAAAAAATATGTTTTATATTTTAGTGTAAACTGAATGACTCATAAATTTAACATCCAAAATTGAAAAAATAATAATGTTAAAAGTTTAAAAACAGGCAAAGACACATTTTGAATTTTACTATAATTTCCAGAATAAAATATTTTTTGTAAGTCTTGTATTGTTGTAGATAGTAATGTATTCAGTAAATTTGTATATAATTTTTTGTTCTTAAGATAGTTCTAGATCTGAGATTAAATATTTGAATATATAACAGAAGAAATTATAATAAAGGAAAGACAGAGTTTTGTTAGGCACTGATTTTAAGACACTTTTCTGAGATCACATTTCCCTTCTCAAGTAGCATTTTTTATGGTTCGTCCTCTAAATGACAGTCATGTTTTTTTTTTTTTTAAACTAGGCACAGAAAATCTTGTTGTTTATCTGCATCTCATTTCCCTAATTTTTTCCCATCAAATTTAGTTTTGGATTTCTAGATTTTCCATGTGTTTCTGGATAGCGGCATTACTTTAGATAGACTTCTTACAGTTTCTACTTAGGAATTTCTGATTAGCGAAGGAGGGGACTAGGCATTTATTGATTCCTTATTGAGTTCCAATCAACTTGTATGGATTATTCAGATATGCTAGTTACATAACACATACTCATAAGTTTAAATCTTGAGATTGAGATTCTCCTCTAAGTAAATGAGACTCTGAGACACTGAAAAACTTGCTGAAGAATTCAGAACTTTGAGAATTAAAGCCAGGAATCAGTCACAAGCCTGTGCTCTTCCTAATACATCTGTCACCTGTTTCAAGTAAACACTCAGGTGTCGAATACATGGAACTGAATTTCATATCACTGAATGAATGGTTTGATACAAACATTTCTTTGGTAGTGTAGGACAGACTTTCATACTTTCAAACCCTTTTATTTTGGCCAAGTCAAAGTTTGTACATTTGTTGAAGTCAAAGGGGGGTTTGTGAAAGAAGAGATGGTTCTGCCTCATTAATTCTATGAAAGTAAGTTCTAGAGCTTTTGACTCCATGACCAATTGGTTTGGTATATTTTTTAGGATATATATTTAATTTTCTTTTACAAACACAAGGAATAGGTATAAGGCATAAAATTAGCTTTATTAACTCATTTCTTTTGCCTTTAGCAGGCATCATACTCTACTACTTTAGTGTTCAATATATGTAATCTGCATCTAGAAAAGGTAGACTTTGACATTAATATATATTTGACATTTCACTTCCAATTCAATTATCTGAGAGAAAAAATAGTCACAATTATTATAAGGAGATCACTAAAATGAGGTAAGATGTGAATTACATGTATGTGTTGTATATTAGCAAATAGAAAGTAATGAATTCTACACTCTTGAATAAACATGCTTTTACTCAGAACAAGGTAACCAAAATAGCCAGAGTTTGCTGACATCTAGTTTCTCAACAATGTCACAACAAAAAAGATAGGCAAAAAAGGCAGTTTTAAGTTTGGAATTTCCTAAGACAAAGTAATAGCTCTCTTCTGAGACTTTATTTGGGTGCCCCAGAAGACCTATTTTTGTGTTGGATGCTTGCCAGCTGTGTGGGAAGTTTCTTCCTGTATGCTGAATTCTTATAAGGGCATGGAGTCCAGGAACTCATCATACCATGAAAGTGCTGTAGTACACAAAAATTGAGGGTCAATTAGAGATTAATAACATCTTGGCAAATGTTTTGAAAGAATGTTTTTTGATTCTTTGACCTTCCTGATCTAAACAATTTTGGCGGGACCTGAGCACGTAGTATGGATGAAAATGCCTCTCTCCTAGTTAAACTCCAGATAAAGGAAAGGAAAGGAAAGGGAAAAGGGAGGGAGATAGTAAGAAAGAGAGAATATGAGGTCATTTGATCAGTTTAGAATCACTAGAAAATTTTGGGTCCTAGCAGAAGTCCAACAAATCCTTTGTACCTTAACTTTCAACTATCGTGATACCTTTGGTTCCCTTTTACTTTCATTCTCAGTCTCTGCTGACTTCTTATATTAGAGGAAGGTATGATTCAGATACAATTTGTTTCCAATTCTTATTCTTTCTAAGTTTCAGTGCATTGACCCTGAACAACTAGAAGTTTTAAGGGACAAAAATGGCAGCCTTCTTTCCTTGCAGTGCTAGGCTTTTGGCTCCTCATACTCACATTCTTACGCACGTCATCTATCTAGGTGTCTGTGAATTTCAGTAAAAGCTGTACATCACATTAAACAGTTGAAACTTACTCTGTGGAAATTAGAATGATACACAATCATTTCCCATTCACAACATCTAAAAAATATAGTGTGTTTATCTCATGCATTCTTCTAAAGCATTGCTTGCTGCTTCAATACAAATGAATGATACTTATGTATCTACACAGAATAGAAAGTATTATTGATCATTTTGAGTTATTATAAGAGAAAAAGCAATTTCTTTTTGTATATGTGTTGTACCTTTTTTTTTTCTGATGACTTACAGATGTGTTTTTCTAGTTTGGCTAACTTTTAATGACATTCCACATTCGTATGGAGTACAGACCTTTCAAAAATCGTATATTTTGACAATTTCTTTTGTCAAATAAAACACAAGACTGTGTCTTTCACTCATATCTTTATGCTGAAGCCTCATGTCTTTCACTCATACCTTTCTCTTTGCATTGGTATCCAAAAGTTAACAAGGGGTAGACAAAATGTCTTTTTGGCTTTACGATCAATGATCTATATTGGTAAAATCTAAAATCTAACATGAGTCATTTAAACATCAGTTTCTCTTTGAAAAGTGTGCATAGAGCTGTTTCTGTTTAGTCAGGAGAAGCAACAGCAACAAGAGCAATCAGGTTCTATTTCAGGAGTGAGCAGAAGGGCCACTTGACCTACACTAATAGAGGAGGTATGTAAATGCTGATGTTTAGATTGGAACCTAGATCTCTATCTATATCTGTTCGATAAACAACTATATTTTGATGCCTCATGGTCACTCACGTAAGCACTCTAGGCCATATTTTTTGCTTTGGATTTTGCATGACTAGTGGTCTTTGTGAATGTCCTTTTTCTGGTGTTTCAAAATCAATGCTAACTCCAGAAGTGATATACCTTGTATGTGAAGGAGAGGAAGTGATGCTGTAGAAATATAATGCCACAGTAGTGCTATATAACAATGCCACCTCAAAATTCAGTGGCTTAGCAATAAGCATATGTAATTTTACACACAAGCATATGAGCTTGATGGACCGTGTTTCTAGTTGGTTCTCACTCACACATGTGCCTATTAGCACTGAAGCTTTGCTCATCTTTGCAAAGCTCTTTCCTATTTCTGGGTTTTCAGCTGGGACAGCTAGACTGAATTGTATCTGCTCCATATGTTTCCTCTGACAGTATAGATCAGGTAGGAATCCACAAGAAAAAAAGAAGACAGAAAGCAATGAAGGCCATTAGGCCCAATTTTGATACTGGGATATCATCACTTTCACCATACTCTATTAGCCAAAGCAGATAAAAAAAATCTATCTTTGAGTCATTGTGTAGAGAAACAGATTCCTCTTGTGAAATCATTTCATTGCGTATAGCAAGACACATGGAGAATTGGACTATTTTTTTCAATAAATATACCACAAGGAATTCTACATGTACTTCAAAAGATAAAAAAAAAATGTTTTCTTATAAATATTCAGTTCTCATTTATAGTCTTCACAATTCACTAAGAAATTACTTGAAATTAATTTCATTTATCTAAATAAAATTTCAACTAGATTTTTCTATCATTCTTAAAAATAGAATGCTTGTATGCTAATGTCAGCAGGTGAACAACATTAAAGTTACATCTCTGTGTTTCAGATCTAACACTCATCTGTATAATTACTGATCTCCTAAAAGAGTGAACTCAGCAACTTGGTGTTATGCTCTAGGAATCCCTCTTTGGAACACACATCAATGTAGCAAAACATTTTTTTTAATTAACAAAATGCCAGGTCCATATGTTGCCCATGTCCTCACTGAAACTCCTGTTGACATCAACAGGAATATTTTACACAGCATATGGTCTTAATAGGTAACAATTTTTATTTTGAATAATGATTTTAAATCCCAAGCAATAGAAGCTTTAAATTATAATTTTGCTTTTTCCTTCAATTACCATTCTTTTAAGGGGTCTTAGGTTTATTAGCAACAACACTGTAAGACATTTTAAAAGCCCATTAATTTGGACAGAAGACAGTTTTGCAATGCTGATATGTGTTATAATAAAATATTATGCAAAAGTAATAGTTGATAAAAAATGTGTTAATTATAGAAGTAAAAACAATTCCCTGTAATTTTACTTACTCATTTCTAACTTTTCTGATTTATTTTAAAAAATTTTTATATGTTTATATTTATTTTTGAGAGAGATACAGTGTGAGCAGAGGAGGGCAGATAGAAAGGGAGACAGAATCTGAAGCAGGATCCAGGCTCTGAGCTGTCAGTACAGAACCTGATGCGGGGGCTTGAACTCACGAACCGTGAGATCATGACCTGAGCCGAAGTTGGACGCTTAACCAAGTAAACCACCCTGGCGCCCCTGATTTTATTTTTATACATGCTTGCTATTTGAGGAAGAAAAATATAGATGTGTTCATAACTAAGTTCGCAAGTTTTATCTGAAAGTAAAATGGACAGATATTTACATCATAAGCAATTTATGATTTATTTTACTAAAGTGAGTTTTAGTGGACTATCACCATCCAAGAATGAACAGAAAAAAATAGAGTTCAAGAGCTCAAACAGTAGTGTCTGACAGAATAGGTATTAATTCAAACTCTGCAGTAAAATGAGCTGGTAAGTTTTCTTACCAAAGTCACAGTATTTTTACCTATGATATGGAAAAACAGTGATTCCGTAAGTAGATGATGACATGAGGATTAAATGACCGCATGCATAAGAAAGATTTGGCTTAGTACTGGACAGAAAAAATCACCCAATAACAAGAAAATGTATATTAAGTAAACTGAAGCTTTTGTGTTTTGTACCTATATTTGTCATTATTGTGATAACCTTCTCACATAGTTTTACTTTCTCCATCTTTCCCTTCTTCTACTTTCTTCTTGCTCCTCTTCTTCCTCTTCCTCCTCCTCCTCCTCCTCCTCCTACTTTTCATTATTAATATTAATATTAGAGGGGCGCCTGGGTGGCTCAGTCACTTAAGCACCCAACTTCGGCTCAGGTCATGATCTCAGGTTTCTGAGTTCGAGGCCTGCCTTGGGCTCTGTGCTAACAGCTCAGAGTCTGGAGCCTGCATTGGATTCTGTGTCTCCCTTTCTCTCTGCCCCTCCCCTGCTCGCACTCTGTCTCTCTTTCTCTCAAAAATAAGTAAACATTAAAAAAAATTAAAAGAGAAAAGAAAATGTTACCACTACAGATGTAATAAAACTAAGTTTATTCACTTTATTATTTTATAATTTTTCCCTTCAAGTAAGCAAACAGAGCAATATATAAGATCACATATCTAGTTAGCATTCCTTTTGGTAACTTGACATGGTTTATTCTTTCCTCATTCTGGTTGCAGATCTTTCACAAAAGGCTTTTCATATATCAGGCATCAACTCACTCCAGAGAATCACTAAGTGACCTAGCAAGAAATTCACTCTCACTTTTGCAAATTACAAGAGCCCTTTAGTGAGGTGGAAAATGAAGATGACATTTAAGGATGCTTTCCTTTTAGATTTTCTTCAGTAAAATATTGGACTGATGAAAACTGAGTAGTATGTAGTTCACGATAAGGGCTGCAAGTGAGTTAATTACATATGTACAGTAATTTTTCCTTTTTCAAAAACAAACCTATAAAAATGTAAAAAATTATTTTGTTAAATACATATTATTTACATAACCCTACATAAATTTGTTTAAAATGTATTTTTTAAACTATCACAGATGAAATGCTTCAGAATAATTTAGGAAAAAAGGACTTCCATTATCGGTGGTTGTCAGTTTTCTTAATCAGCATATGTAATAGAAAAAAAAGATAAATGCTACATCACACAGTTTGTGGAAACAAATATTTATAAATACCAAATCTCTGTATTGACTGAACCCAGGTAAGTAGATAAATACTACTCATCTGGGACTTGGAAAAAAAAAAGTTTGACTCATGTAAATAAATTTCTAGTTCTGTTACGATATGATTATTAGGATATTTAGAGTTTGGTTGAAATTTTAGTTTAGTTAATTGGCTTTTTAAGTCTCCTATGGAAATAGATTTCATAGCAGTTTACCATTCTCGTTTTATACAAATATGCCACTTGGTAATTCATTAGTTACCAGTTGGTGAGTTTGAAGTTCACATTGATATTTGGAAGCAATCATGGTGTGGTATCTCTTTGTGGGCATATTTATATAAGAGAATGGGGAGTGATGGAGGAGGAGAAGTGTATAAAGGATGTGTCAGTTTCCAATTCAATTAAAATGAGTGAAGAGGAGAGATTTTAGACAAACACCCTATCAGTACTCTCTCTGCACGCCTAATGAATTGGGAATGTAGGTCTCAAAGCACAAAACTACCTTGGGAACCAAAAGTTCTACCTATTTTTCCAAAAGATAACCACTATGTTTAATAGTGAATAATAATTTTATACTACACTGCAATTTTTAACCTCTGGAAAAGTGTGATCAAGACCTTTTGTGGTTCTTTTAATCATAATATTTTTTTTTTAGGTTATGACCAGAAGAATTTTAAAATAAATACCAAGACTTTGTTGTGTTTATTATGAAGGTTTAAAGTATATAGATGTATATTTATACATCACATAATTACAGATCCCCTCCTACAGTTAATCATGCATGCATATCCATTACACTCAATGCTTCCATTCCTTAATCAAGCATTCTGTGATTATGCAAATTTGAAAGATAATGAGGTACACCCTATAAGAGATAGCAAATCAGTGGTGTTAAATAAGTCCTGAAAAATGAGAAAATTGACTCTTTTGGTCCTGAAAATCTTAGGGAACTTTCATAATTAGTGGATTATTTACATAGAGGAAAGTGGCACATTGTTATATCTTGGTTTTCTCTTTGCATTTATTCGGATCTTTTCTTATGCTGTGTGACTAAATATTCCCAAAATTTCTGGTCACATAAGTTATCAGAAAAATTAGGAAGTACATAAAAGAGTACTTCAATCCAGACACATACTTGGCATGTCTATAGCCTATTTCTAGTTAAGGATTGCTTTTAGAGTTCATTGTCCATGGATTATTTGCCTGATGAAAGTGTGATACTTTCAAGTCGATGCTAGAATTTTAGGTTTTAGTATTTTCTCAGCCAGCATATATTTGACAGCAGACTGTTTTGCAGACATCAAGCAAATAACTGCCTCCCCCCCCCATAATTTGCAGTTTCTTGTGCCACTGTTGATCTGTTGCATGTAATTTAGCTTTAATCATTACAATGGACTATGAAATGGTTATTTGAGAGTTGAAGGGCATTTTTTTTAATGTTTATTTATTTTTGAGACAGAGAGAGACACAGCATGAGCAGGGAAGGGGCAGAGAGAGAGGGAGACACAGAATGTGAAGCAGGCTCCAGGCTCTGAGCTGTCAGCACAGAGCCCGACGCGGGGCTCGAACTCACGAACTGTGAGATCATGACCTGAGCCAAAGTCAGCCCGCTCAACCCACTGAGCCACCCAGGTGCCCCTGAAGGGCATTTTTGTTGAAAGTTTTCATTTCTTTCCCTTTTCAGAAAGGAATTTATAGCTTGGGAGGAGTTGAAACAAAATGTTAATGTGTTATTTTATTGAGCTGTTTGTGTTAATAGGTCTTTGTTAAGGAATGGGTTTGTAAATACTTCATCCTCAAAAACTGGGAAACATCACAATATAAACATTTTCTGTAACAGATAGGAAGAGTGTTACAGATTGTTTGAAGAGCGCAATAAGTATTCAGCAATGTAATGTGGCTTGGAATTACTAAGAGGCCTTTCCCATCCTAGGACATTTTCTCTTGCTATATGTGATGGAGCCTGAAATGTTGGTTACTCTTTCAGTTAACATGTTAGTAGAGACAGACCCAGTGAGCAAACCATGCTCAGATTCCTAATAGTTAAAAGTAAAATTGTAAGATATTTGATTTCATTATATATATATTTAAATAAATAAATAACAGTCATTCTTCTTCAGAATAATATTAAATGAGATATAGGTCTTGCTCTTAAGAAGAGGGAAAAAAAAAACAACAACCTGCAGAAGTCCATGAAGAAAACAATATTTCAGAAGATAAAATCAGATTCCCTCAAAAGTCTGTTTCATTGGCTTCAAGATGATAACTGGAAATCCTATTAGAATATTATATTATTCTAATATAGAATATATTTTATAGTATTAGAATTTAGAATATTATAAAAGAATAAATTATTTTTTTGTGGAAGAGGCATATTCATTTAAGGTGGAATAGAAAGTTGAAAGTGTAAGAATAATATCCAGTTGCCAGTAGTTTTGGTCTTTATTTGTTAAGTTGAATTCTCTCAAATACATTACACTTTGTTGATTATTTGCATCAGATAGTTACATTTGAAGAGGCCCAGAGTGTTTGTTTTACTTTTCTAAAATTCCCATTTTCTCTTTCTTCAATAGTCTCTTATCTCTTTGTCATTAGAAGGTTTAATTTATATTTCAAAGTCTTTTTGATCCCTACTACAATGTTCCATTAAATTTTATCATGGGATAATATTTGAAGATTTTTAAACAAGGTATTTTTTATTTTTCCAGATGTTTCTTGCCATTCAACAAATGATATTTCCCTCCACTTCAGGAGGTAGTAGGTAGGATCTAGAGTAAAAAAGTCAAAGTAATGAAGAGATGCTTTAGCTTATAGTTGGTACTTTGATTTGAGATCAAACACTTTTGAGATGAACAGTGCATATAGACATGTATATGTTGAATTCCAGAGGCTCAATTTGGAATATTCAGACAGGCTCTATTCTGCTAGAATCTAGGTTATTGGAAAATAGATTTAATGAAAATAAACTATAGAATAGGGATGGTGCAAATTAAGCCCGAGGCCTGGGGCCTGTGGAAAACGTTAAGTCTAGATACGTTGAGAGTCAATCCAGTATCAGATGGCTGTTCCCTGCTTGCCATTTAAAGGGCTGGCAAGAGAACATCTTACTTCAAAATGGGAAATCCATGGGTTAAGTCTTACATTTTAATGAATATATACTCAAAACAGTCAAAGTTTAAAACAGAAGTGAGCCCATATCTATTAGTAAAGACTATTATAAAATGGGAAATTTTAATGCTTTATTGTACAGTTATTTATTGAGCATCTGGTATAACATGTAGAAATAAAATAATGTCCCTAGTCTTATGGAAGTCACTTATAGGAAGAATGGTGGGCTGAAGTTAAGAGTTTTTAGATATCAACAGAATTAGGTGCTTCTCAGCTAAGTTGAATTTGTTATGGGAAATTAATGTTACATTTCCCATCTGAGCCATGAATGTATATTTAGAATATAAATTTAGAACTTATCCATGTTATCTAAGGTTTCTGACACAGAGTTCAACTATTTTAATCCTTTACAAAACTTTTAAACTTTAGAGAAGTAAACAAAGGCTCAGAAGCAGAAGCAATCACATTTTTTAAAACTACTCTTTAAATGTTTATTTATTTTTGAAAGAGCGGAGTGGAGGAAGGACAGAGAGAGAGAGACATAGTATCTGAAGCAGGCTCCAGGATCTGAGCTGTCAGCACAGAGTCCGATGCAGGGCTCAGACTCATGAACTGCGAGATCATGACCTGAGCCAAAGTCAGATGTTTAACCCACTGAGCCACCCAAGCACCCCACAGAAACAATTACATTTTTAAAAGCATCACTACTGCGTGCTATTTGTCAGCATTGACAATTTTTCATTAACAGCAGTTGTTTTCACATGACTCCTATTTTTTCTGCATTTCTTGTATGGAAGTTATCAAGAAAAAATCTTATCTATTGAAACCTAAGGAAACATTCCTACAAAACTTAGATAAAAAAAGAGTGTACTTTTGAGCTAGACAGACAGACATAGTTTTGTTATCTTAATAGCGCCTCCTCAGGAACAGATTCACTAAATTTAATTGTTAATAACTCTTAAAGTTACTAACACCTTGTAGATGCTCATGCTATGCTTTAAATGTATTTGCTAATCTCAGCAGTTATGAGATGTGTTGCACTATGGCTAGGTTTATAATGTTTACTAATTTAGTGAATCCTGTGTATGTGTTTTCATCTTAGTTGCATATTCCCTGAAGAACTATAACTAAAGTTAGGAAAATTACCATTGTTCTATAGAATAGACGGAGGGCCTTGTTAGTCAGTAGCACTGTACTCATGGGGAGCTAGAGTTGACCCTGATCTAGTAAAAGGAAAAAATGAGAATGTTAGACTTTACACAGAAACCCAGAAACAGAAGAGAGACACATTGAGAAAGTTGGGGGAGTACCAAAGACACGCTTTCCTCTATTATGCAATTTTGCCCAGGGCTTGCTTTGTTTTCCATTTATGATTTATGACTGTGGGAGATCCCCAAGCACTTACATGATTTCACATTATCATCTTTCTGCTTTCTGGAAAGATTTAAGTACATTGGAACAGCTGACATTGACACAAAGTTTTGTTTAGCATGGAAGTGCTCCAGGAATTTTAGTTCATATGTGGGAGACTCCTTGTCACCTAATGGTATTTTACATGAAACTTATGTGAAGAAATTTACAATACTTAAACATCTGCAAATATACATGAAACAATAGGGTGAGTGAAGACACACGACAGTGTTTTAATTGCCCTTTTCTTCCTTAAAGTGGAAGAAGTTTACCTTCCCTGTCTCTACCACACAGGAGGTCACTGCTGCTAAATGCCAACACTGTCACCAACACAGTGTTCATCAAAGATTTGGCCTTTATCATAAATGGAGCCAAGGCAGGAAGTTCTTGTTCCAGCTAGCAGTGATTTCTGGTCTGCCCTCCTCCAAGAAGAATACTTGTAGTAAATGTGGGCTCTCATGTTATCAACAAAAGACCTCACCATAAAAATAGAGTGCCTTGAACAACTTAGACCTAATTGGTAGAAATGGTTCAGAGAAAAGGTGCCAAAGGAATTTTTTTTCTTCTTCATGAATAAGTGATTGTACAGGAAAAGGAAACAGAACTGATAACTAGTGAAAGAGCTAGAAAACCATTGTTCACTCAACTTTTGGTTAGTTGACTATATATAACTAGAAAATAAAACCTATCTTATGGGTTTAATATACCACAAAAGATAATCACTGAAAGCACATCAACTTTACTTGCAAATCTGTGAATAGTTTTGCATGGCCCATTTTTAGGTTTGGGAAAACATCACTATCATCATTATTATTAACAATACAAATTTTATTAGGAGACTAAGTACAAAAAGTCCTAGGCTGCACTGTGCTATATCCAAGTAAAAAGGGAAATATTGTTAGATAAAAACAAAAGCTTATGAAGTAATAAGAATAAACATTTGGTTTGCCCTGTCAGTTGCAGTAGGAAATCCCAGTGATTTTGAGACAAGCTGATTGGGAATTAAATTATTTTTAATAAGTTTAAATCTTAAATATTTGATTTTTGACATTTATAGTGGCATTTAGTATTGGCATGGCAAGGAAGAAAAATCATAGGATGATACCAGTTGACATAGAAACAACATTTGACAGAACATCCACTCAACTCATTAAAATGGCTAACTAACATCATACTTAGTGATGAAAAAGTGAATATGCCCCCCTTAGGATTGGGAGCAGCACTAGAAGTTCTAGGTACTGTAAGTCAAGACAAATAAAGGTATAAAGAATGGAAAGGAAAAAATAAGCTGGTCTCTGCAGATGACATGATTGGATATGTAGAATAGCTTAAGGATCTAAAAAACACGTGTGCAACTAATATGTTTGCATGTCAGAGTTGCATGATACAAGAATGTAATGAGGGGTCTGACTTCATTATTGATACTGATTGTGAGAGCTTCTATGTGTCGCTCATCCTTTTATTCTCTTGTGACCCACATTTGGACTAGCTGATGAAAAGCCTGGGCAGTCCATCCTTTGATACATGCGAGGAGTTCAAACCATGCAAGGAATTCACTGTATAGGAGCACTTTCCCTAGCTCCACCCCCTAACTATGATATAAAACTAAGCCAGCCTTCTTTCCTTGTTCTCTCAAGCCATTTTGGACCTACTTGAGAGGTCTTTTTTCTTCCCTCAGAGACTTCAGTAATATAATAAACCTTTCATACCTTCTTGGTGTATGCATTATATTGTCCTATCAAAATTTGGGCTAAACATTTTGTAGTGTCCATCTGCCTCTGCAGGTAACTATTAAAAAGACCAATGTGTTAACAATTGCATTTCCATATATTAATAATGAACACACAAAAATGAAAATTAAAACCACAAAACCATTTATAGCTATGTCAAAGAAAATGAAATACTTTAGTAAACACTTAATAAATATGTATAGGAACTATATGCTAATTTAAAGAAAGCCTAAATACATAAACATACCATGTTTATGGAGTAGAAGACTCAAGATAGCAAATATGTTATGTTTTCCCAAATAGATATTCATGTTTAATGCAATTAATATAGAAATTCCTGCAAAGTTTTTGTAAACACAGGCAAAATTATTCAAAAATTTATATAGAAAGGTAAAGAAAATGTAATAGGTAATGCAATCTTGACTAAGAGTGAAGTGGGACTAGTCACTCTACTGAGTATTGAGTTTTGCTATATAGCTACAGTAAACAAGAGAGTTGCTATTGGTGATGTTATAGACACATAGATAAACTGTTGTATAATCACACAAATATGCCCACCTGATTTTTGACAAGGTGCAACAAAAGCATATCAATAGAAGAAAGATAGTCTGTTTGATAAATGGTGCTGGAACAATTGGTCATCTTTAGGTGAAAAAATGAACCTCAACCTGAACTTCACATAGGATAAAAGAATTAATTCAAAATGGATCACAAACATAAATGTAAAACATAAAACAATGCAGCATTTAGGAGGGAAAAAAGAACATGTCTGGGGCCTGTCACTAGTCAGAGTTCATTATCTAAGGATGAAAATACCGTCCATAAAAAGAAACATATATGTTGGATCTCATCAATATTAGCAACATTTGGTCTACACAGGCCAGTGTGAAAGTCCTGCAACATAATAGCAAAAACAAACAACAAACAAACAAACAAACAAAAAAACCCCAAAACCAAAACCAAACCAAAACAAACAAACAAAAAAACACGAAACAAAACCAGATTAAAAAATGAACAAAGAATTTGAACAGGCATTTCTCCAAAGAGAGCATACAAATGGCAAACAGGTACAGAAGATGCTCCTACATCATGAATTTTCAGGAAATGCAAACCAAAACTACAATGAAATGTCACTCCACACATTTAGGATGGCTATTATCAAACAAAATAAAAGGTAAAAAGTGTTGTCAAGAATGCAGAGAAAGGGGAACCCTTGAATATTGTTGGTGGGAATGTAAATTGGTATAGCAGCTATAAAAACAGTATGAATATTCCTTTAAAAATTAAAAGTAGAACTGTCTTATGATCTAGCAATCCCACTCTGGGCATGTATATCCAAAAGAATTGAAATGAGGATCTCAAAACTGTATCATCATTGCAGCATTATTCACCGTCACCAAGGTATGGAAGCTATCCATGTGTCCATTGGCAGAAGAATGGATAAAGGAAATGTGATGTGTACATCATTCCATCATTCCATGTGGAAGAATATTATTCAGCCTTGAAAAAGAAGGAAGTCCTGACATTTACAACAAAATGGATGAAGGACGTTATGCTAAGTGAATGACCTAGTTACAGAAAGACAAATATTGCGTGATTCTACTTATATGAGATATCTAAAATAAACTCATAGAAGCACAGAATAAATAGTGATTTACAGGAATTGGAGGATGGGGGAAACAGGGAGACGTTCCATGGATATAAAATTTCACTGATCCTAAAGAAGTAAGATATAGAGATATGTTATACATCATAGTGCCTATAGTAAACAATGCGGTATTGTTGTACCATAATATTTATTGAGGGGTTCCTGGGTTGCTCAATCAGTTAAGTGTCCAACTTCAGCTCAGGTCATGATCTCACGGTTCATGGGTCCTGTGCTGACAGCTCAGAGCCTGGAGCCTGCTTCGGATTCTGTGTCTCCCTCTCTCTCTGCCCCTCCCCTGCTCATGCTCTCTCTCTCTCTCTCTCTCTCTCTCTCTCTCTCTCTCTCTCTCTCTCTCAAAAATGAATAAGCGTTAAATTAAAATTTATTGAGGGTAGATGTCACATTAAGTGCTCTTGCCACAGAAAAACAAAACAAACAAGAAACAAGAAAAAAAGCAAAAGCAAATAAGGAAAATTGGGTAGGTGTTGGATATGTCTGTTACATTGCTTGTGGTGATAGTATCACAGGTGTTTGCATATGTCCAAATGCATCAAATTATGCACAGTAAATATATTTAGTTCTTTGTATATAAGTTAGACTTCAGTAAAGTGGACTTAAAAAGGCCTATGTGAAGAAGATGAAAGACAAGCTACATTCTGGAGGAAAATATTTGCAAATATCTACAATAGGATCAATATCTATAATACACAAAGAACTCTCAAAATTCAACAGTGGAAATTAATTAGGAAAAAAAGTGTAATTTGGAAATAGACAAAAGACATGAACAGACATTTCACTGACGATATTCAGCATCATTAGCCAGCAAGGAGAGGAAAATTCAAATCACAATGAGATGTCACTACATACTTCCCAGAATAACTTTTTAAAAAATGATGGTAACAAATGCTGGTGAGAACAGGGAGAAATTGGATCACTCATAATTTGCTCATGGGAATGTAAATGGTACAGTCAATCTGTAAAACAGTTTGCCACTCTCTTAGAAAACTAAACACACAACTATCATGCAACTCAATAGCTATACTCTTGGTTATTTATTCCAGAGAAATAAAATTTGTGTTCACACAAAAACTAATGCATAAATGTTTGTTGCAACTTTATTTATAATAGACAAAAACAAACAAACAAACTGCCGTGTTCCCAGATGTTCTTCAATAGGTAAATGATTAAACAAACTGTGTGTATGTACACGTACACCATAGCACAACTCAGCAATAAAAAGGAACAAACTGGATGTATTAACAATTTGGATGAATCTGTGTGAAATTCTGTTGAGTGAGAAATACCAGTCTCAAAGGGGAAGTATAACACATGATTCCACTTAATCTAACATTTTGTAAATGAAAAACTTTTAGAAGTGGAGGACAGTTTAGTGGTTGCCAGTGTGTAGGAACGGGCAGGAGGGGCATGGGAGAAGAGCAATAGGAGGGAGTCTTTGCGATACTGGAACTGTTCAATATTTTGTCTGTGTAACCTGAGTTTAGAAATAAGTACACGTACACAAACGAATACAAGTAAAACAGGAGAAATCTGAATCAGATTGGAAGATTGTATCGATGTAAATATCCTGGTTTTAATATTAAACTATAGTTGTGTAAAATATTACCATTGGTGGACATTGGATAAAGTGTATGTAGGTTCTGTATTTCTTATAACTTGCATATGAATCTAAAAATCATCTCAGGTACAAATTTCAATTACAATAAAATGAACTAAAGACCAAAAAACTAAAAATGCTTTTAATTGTATTAAAATGTATTGAATCACAGTGTATAACAAATGCTTCACTATCTTTCCTGTACAGTCAAAATATTATTTGTTAAACTGCATGTTCTTCAACCATAAATCAAGTTATTCCCTAAGGAGTTCCAGTCATTGTGTCTTTAGTACAGTTAGTGCCTTTCTTTGTACTTGCTCTTAGACACATTGGACTTAGGGAAAGTATATGCAACTAAGATCCATTAAATCTGGAGATATAGGCATTGATTTATGATCTACAAGGGGAAAATATAAAATACTTTTAGTCATTTTTCAGGTTTTTCAATATTTGGATTTTTTTTCTTTTATCTTTTTGGCTATTACATTTTTGAAAAATGTAGGGCAATTATTTTGTAGAATATCTGAATTTGTTTTTCTTATGTCTTCTCATGATCTGATAATGATTATGCAGTTTTTGCAGGAGCATCACAGTTGTGATTTTGCCTTCTCAGTGTCTTATATTCAGGAGGCCTTTGAAATTGGTTTGATGCAATATTGATAATGTCTTTGATCACTTTGTTAAATATACACTAGATTCTCCGTGTATAGTTGTAATGCATACTCTTATAAATTGTAAGTGATTTGTAGAAAGATTCTTTTAGACAATATAGATCTTGTTCTTCATCAACTTTTCACCATACCTGCTCTTCACTGATGAGTGTTTAATGTCATCTTTAGAAGAGATTTTCCTTCTTTTATTTATTTATATTTTATTTATTTATATCAGAAAGAAATTGTTCCTATCATTGTAGAACTTAAAAGATATATATGCTTATATATAAATTTATAAATACATTTAAATATTAAATGCACATTTATATATATTTAAAATTCCAAGTAGATCTTTAAAATTTTTATTGTGTAATTTTTATTCTAATTGCACATTTATTTGCTATTTGTTTTGTTTTTTATCATTAGTATATAAAGTTTAACATATATCCATATGATCTACCTAATATTTTGCACAACCAAAACTAATGTATGTGTTTACGGTCAGATTAGTGGTTACCTTTGGACAGGATGATTTAGTAGCTTTACATGTTTTATTTGTACATTTTCAACATTTTCTAAAACTTTATAAAAATAGCAAGAAATTCTTCACAGAGGTTATTGGTATGAGCTCTGGAAAAAGAAAAAAAAAAGACTTTCCTCTAGAATGCACATGGCAGATTTCTATTGCATAAATAAGGTCATGCAATTTCATTAGTGTTTGAGTGAAATGTCTGGAAATATATGTAAGTAACAGGGTTAAAATTAATCAGAAATTAATGAAATATTCATTAGGCAACTTTTTTTGCTAAGTTTTAAGGCACTTGGGGCATTTTACAAAGGGATACAAGAATAAATACGACATTACTTCAAAGTTACACAGTTGAGTGGGAGAGATAGGAAAGAGAAAAAATACCCCACAAGTCTCATATTTCATATGAGGTTATTGCTCAAGTTGTGATATCAACCAGCAAAGGATGCTGACAAGAAATTCTCAGAGGAGTTGGGAGGAGTGACCTTAGGGATGAGAATGACAAACAAAAGTGATGAATTAAAATAATACAAGAGGTCATTGGATACTTCGAGGAAGAGCATTTTTAGTGGCTGTTGGGGAAAAGGAAATATTAGGTGAAGATGAAACATACTCTTTTGTTGAGTTTGGATAGAAGAAGAAAGAAACTATTTTTAAACTTGATAATTATAAGAAATTTTGAGGTAGATGGTGGCTTGAGGGTAGAGATACCACCAGAAAAGAATAAAGAAATTTAAAGAAACATAAAGCTTGAATACTTGGACTGTATTTCTGGGAAGACTGTAGAGTAGAGTGATTATCATAAAAAGAACACCTTTTGTCAGCATAGCAAATACAGTGACAAGTAGATGCAATTAAAGAGACTTGAAATAAAAATTATTTCCTGGTGTTTTTAATTTTGTCTTTACCTATGAATCCCTGACCACAATTCGCTGTTTTTTATTACTCCCACACGCTTACTTTTTCTACCTCTGTTCTCCATTTCTTTAGTACCTCCAATCCCTGATCCTCACTTTTTTACACTCTCTTCTAATCTGACTGACTGCCACTGGATATGTACCTGGTTAGTTACTGTCACTTCTTCTTTCAAATTCCATATTATCCTATCAGTCTTAACAAATCCTTTCTTTTATCCTCTCTTCTGTAGTTTGACTTCTCTCTTCCTGCAATAGAAAGCTGTAACTTCCATGTCTCCTGGACTAGGAAAGGTCCAGGTTGAAATCACGAAAGGTGACTGGAGTAGACTGGAGAATGGAACATTACTGTGAAATCCGGCTCCCACACAACAGTGGAGAAATTATCTCAGATGGTGCCAAAAGTTGGATTCAGAGGAAAGGGAAATTGTAAACCAGGTGTTTGTTAATATATCATCTAGAGGTTATAGTCATAAGTAGGGGTTTGAATAGTGCTCTAAAATCATATGAGATTCAGTCGGGGAAGATTTGTTTGTTGGTAGGAGGTGGTGGATTGTCAGCGGGGACATGGAACTGCAGCCTGACTGATGCATGAGGGAAGGAATGAACTCCTTTTCAGAGAGCTCTAAGGGATACTGTTTTGAGGGGAGGGAGTATGTAGAATTCCTGTTAGTGAAAAGAGGGCATGGGAAATAGGGGTACCCTCTAAGTTCCCAATATTTCCCACCAAAAAATGTCTTTGCAAAGTTGGCAGAGATTCTCATGAGCTGGCCAAGTCTTGTCTTCAGCTTCCAAACCAGTTGGAAGCTATCAAAGATCTCAGAAAGATCCAGCATGGGAAATCTATGGTAGAAAGTTTTCCTCTTTGTGTTTTTCTCTTTTTCTTTTCCTAGCATTCAGCTACAGAGGGCATCCTTCTATATCAGTGTATATTCATGGCCTGTAAACTGTGGGAATGGAGAGAATATTTGTTCTTATTAAGGATCAGGGAGTATTACAGAAAGACTAGACCAGGACTCAGACTTACTCTTCTGTATACTTCTAAACAACCAGAGTTACCAAAACTTAACAAGAAGTAGAAGGTAATAATGAAAAGTTTTAAAAGAGGAACTTCTGAAGAAGCAAAGAGAACCTGGATGATGAAATCCCAGCCTTCCTTTGTATCTAATTCCTTCCGATAGGTCCTGGTCAAAGCTGGTTGCCTTCACAGGAGACGATTAGACTCCCTTGCCAAGCCCACTCACATACTTGTTTTAACATAGGATAATTTAGATGCTGTAGCTTATTTCCCTAAATGTCTTTCTAAGACCGTTTCCTGTTTTTATGGCCAGATTTAATGTGCTGCCATGTTTTTGGTAGTTGGCTGCCAGACACTATTTTAATACTGGCATATCTCTTGCAAGGAAGCAACCTGATTCATTGTTATTAAGTTATCTTTTTTGGCAGTAAGTTCTGTGTGGCTCAAAGATTATGTAGAAGAAGAAGAATGTCCTTTCACAATCATGGTTGCCTCCTTGACGTTTCTCTGATAAACTTGTTTTGTATTATCTTCTGTTTTCTTTGTACAGCTTTTCTTCTAAGATTTCATTACAGTCAGGGTGACAAGGATTTTGTTGTTGTTGTTGAAGTGAGGTGGCATGTGCTAAATTGCCTCTGATAGAAGAAGAACTCAATCAAAACTGACATTGTCTAGTGCTTCACTAAAAGTCCACTAGGTTGTGATATGTTTTAGTGTTTAGACTTCAGTTCTGCAATGAATATTAAATCAACAATTCTGGTTCGCATACCAATTTGGCGAATTAGCACAGAGCTCAGAAACTCTTGAAAATAAGGTGTGACCCTGCTGAAGATAATTCTGGCTTCCAGGCTTTCATGGAGGATATATTAATTCATTAAATTATTCAAGCATGCTGCATACAAATGCTGACAGGGACTCAAAGGTTTGTTGTCTCCTATTAATCACTTTATTATTCATATCATTCTTTCACTAGAGGCATTAGAATATGTTTGATTAATATCTCATTTCTCTTGTTTTTGTGAGCAATGTTCATTGGCTCTGCTCTAAAGAACTTTGTTTTCTTTGAAATAAATGTGAACAGAACAATAGGTAATTATCAAATCTTGGTGTTTTCTGTGGTTGCACAGCGTCTCCTAACAACCATGGCTATCACAGCCTGTGTTTAGGTTGGATGATGGTGATAGGTGGTGTCTCATCTTAACCTGACAAGAAATGAAGAGTCCCTGAAGATCACTTGACTTCAGGCAAATCTTAGCAACCACTTAGTGTTAACTGGCTACCTCATTGTTCTCTAATTTGTTGGCTTTTATACTGGGATCCTATCCACTTGGTTTGAATGTCAGATCAAGAGAGACTGTTTCTACTAAACATAAAGAGAGTTGAGGGAAATTCTAGAAGATTCTTGATGCTCCAAATGTTGAGCTCAGGTTTGCATGTATTACTTGCTCTAATCTTTTTTTTTAATTTTTTTTAACGTTTATTTATTTTTGAGACAGAGAGAGACAGAGCATGAATGGGGGAGGGGCAGAGAGAGAGGGAGACACAGAATTGGAAGCAGGCTCCAGGCTCTGGGCCATCAGCCCAGAGCCCGACGCGGGGCTCGAACTCACACGGACCGTGAGATCGTGACCTGAGCCGAAGTCAGACGCTTAACCGACTGAGCCACCCAGGCGCCCCTTACTTGCTCTAATCTTGAAGGCATAACCATTAGGTAAATCTTAATGGTTTATATGCCAGGCAATTTGCTTTGCTTTTTGAAGCATAAATTACTCTAGAGCATGTTTTGAATTGATATAGGAAAAACCCAGATTTGGTTGTGTTTCATGTACAAATGTTATAAATCAGTTTTTGAATATTATTCTTAATTAATGTTTTAATAAGAAAAAAACAACATTTACTATAAAAAAGAAGGTGAGCAAACTAATCCTGGAGAATAATGGAAACACAATGCACACAGAAGCATGTTTCATAGCCCAAAATATCTATTCTCAATTGCTAGTTTTTTTTTTTTTTTCTGTAACCCTAGATTTAGCATCTATTTTATTTAATATAGGTAGTTGCCCCTGACATTAGGGTTCTTCTCTCTCCAAATTGCTTTACCTTTTATTCCCTCGGCTGAGTGGCTCACCACAGGAAGCTCCACAGAACATGCTGCTTAGAGCTAACTCCTCAACATCCATATGGCTCGATCCAGGTCCTTTACAAGCTTGATTGCATGTACATTGTACCTTGGTATTTATTGACGCTGCTGCTTTCCTTCTGTTTACCACATTGCCATTGTATGCTTGTTCTTTTTCAGCCTTCCTGAAGTTAATAAAATATCAACCAATTGGGGAGAAGATTGCCCCACAGAAGCTAATACCATCTCACTTATCCTAATTTCAGTTTTCTGTCTGTCTTAATTCTATACAATTTAGGTATGAACAACCCCAGGTGGGGAAGAAAAAGTCATTGAATAAGAGCTTAGATTTATAAGTGAGGGCAAGTCAGCATAGTACTATAAGGGAAAGGAGACTACCAGAAGCATTGCTGCTTTGGGTAAATTATTTCATCACCTTGGTACCATTCTTTACAGTCTTTTGTGTGTTATTAGAAGGGAGGTAGGGAGAAATAGCAAGAGAAACGGCACTTAGGGAGAGGGCATAGGATAATGGAAAGTTCATAAGTTGTTTTTTTTTTTTTAATGTTTATTTTTTGAGAGACAGAGAAAGAGCATGAGCAGGGGTGGTGCAGAGAGAGAGAGAGAGAGAGAGAGAGAGAGAGAGAGAGAGGGAGGGAGAGAGAGAGAGAGAGAGAGAGAGAGGGAGGGAGGGAGGGAGGGAGGGAGGGAGAGGGAGAATTCGAAGTATACTTCAGGCTCTGAGCTGTCAGCACAGAGCCGATGGGGGACTCAAACTCACGGACCACGAGATCATGACCTGAGCCAAAGTCAGTTGCTTAACCAACTGAGGCCCCAGGCGCCCTAGAAAGTTCATGGGTTTTAAGTTCAGAGAGACAAAGTTTCAAATGTTGGCTCTGTCATTTATGACACTGGCCAGTTGTTTAAAGTTTTATTCCCTTCATCTGTTAAATAGAAAAATACTACTTTATGTTTATTTACAGGTTTTTGTGATTTCATCTGAAGTTTTTGACCCATAAATATATCCTTAATGATTGAAATTTTATATTTTCTTTCCTTTAATTTTATTATTCCAGGTTCCCCTTTCTTGGGGACATTTCCGCATTGTATGATACAATGTCATTTTCCTCATTGTATCTTTCACATCTGGAAGGTGGGAAGAACCCAATAAGCATGTGTTATGTGAATCTATGAGTGAATATGTAATGCACAATGTTCCTTTAAAGAAATATTGGACTTTCGTAAGATATCTTTATAACTCCTAATCTTTTCTAATAAGGCTAGTTATCTCATTTTCCAAGATTCAGGAAAAATGGAAAAAGTAAATTAGACTCAAGCTTGCAGACTGTTAGTTAGGCACATAGATAATAGTAAAAGTTACAGCTGACAGGTTGAGGATACAGAAAAACGGAAAAACACTTGAGTGTGACCTATTCTATAGCTCCCCAAGACACACTGATCCCATCCACTGTCATATTACAGAATAGATTGGCATTCATGTAGATAGACACTTTGAGCTTTAATGGAAGGGTAAAATTATATTAAATTCATTCTGCTTTAGAAAGCATAAATGTGTGTAATATGTTTTAGAAATATTTCTATTAAAATGGTTACTTTCAGTGCTTGAAAAGTTAGGCTTCTATTATCTGTAAAATTAACATATGTGTACAGATCATTCTCCATCAATGTCACATTAATAGAGTGTTCTGCCTATTGCCATTACAAGTCATTCTTCCACCACCCTTTAGTATTTTTCCCCTTACCAAAGTGTGCTACAGTGATGAGTAGATTTTTTCTTTTTTTTTTTTTAAGAAAGATTCCTTTTATGGAAGGTAAGAAGATCTGCTTTAAAATTAGCGAAGGCCATCCTAGACCTGGTTCATGTGATCATTCAAACTTATGTTTCACTGTGAGGTCAAGGAAATTCCCAGGCTCAGCCTGGCATCAGTGCCATTGTATGCACTAGTAATCTGAGCCAGACATCTGTGAGTGAACTCAACAAGCCCCAGGGCAGGAAGGCTGGCATTTTTCCACCTGAATGACTATTTAAGTAAAAGCAGGACAGAGGAGAAAGACAGAATAGTCTGTTCTCTTTGTAATTGGTGTTGGCTTCAATGTATGCAATTTATAAACTGGCTCAAAGGCTGTTCATTTTCAAGACTACCGTGCTTTCGCATAATGTAGCAATCATCAAAGAGCTGGAAGATACAGTAAAGTTTTAAATATATGAATAATTTAAACTTTTTCTTATAGCTTTTCATTCATACCTCTCCTTCCCAAACAGCTCTCTCCTTCCCAAACAGACCACTACATCATTCACCATATACATATACCCATGTACCTAAAGTGTGTGGCAATCCCCTTGCTTTCTTGGCTAATTTGATATATATATACACACACGTACACATACATATACGTATATATATATGTCTATATATGTCTCTATATATGTATATATATGTATATATATACATATATGTATGTGTATGCATGTGTATATATATATATATACCCACACACATATAATGTGTAAAATATTTTACCATAAAAGCAAGTTCCAAGTTCTTTTTGGTGGCTTACTGAGTTAAAACAATTATAGATGGCCTGATGAATATTGAATATGAATGAAAAATTCATTACAAAAAGCATTATCCAAATATTTTGATAGTCCTATGTATGTTAGAATTTAGAAATTTGTATGAAATTAAAAAGTGATTAATAGTGTCCAAAAGTAGAAGGTAAATGGGAGGGTAGTGTCAGTAATAATTTCTGAGGGCAACTTTAATATATTGCTGTGAATACTAGGACAGGTTACTTGGTATAGGGCCAGGCAGAAGGTTCGACTGGTGGCAAATTATGTATGGAGTGGCATTCACTGTTGACTGCAGAGATAAACATACTATGTGGGACTTTATATGGGACTGTATCCTAGCAATGGGACCCTCCTGTTTTGCTCTCACTTTTTTATGGGTTTTGTCTTCAGAGAATAAATATTTTTCCCTCCCATTAATGCTAAAGCATTAATGAAGCTTAGCCTAGTTGCCAGTTTTGAGGACACTGCAGGGAAATGCTGTCTGCCTGATACTAGCAGACATTAGGGGTCTTCAGCTCCTGTGGACAAATTGAAGTGGGCAGATCCCTTCCCCTGAAAGGAGGAATGACAAGTTCCCAGTCCTGATTAGGTCACTGGCAGATAACCTGTAATGAATGTCTGTAATTCTCATCTTATTTTCCTAACTGCTTGTTTTCCTAAAGGGTTATAAAATTATTGAATATCAAATTTAAATCTGAGGTTTTAGTATTGCTATTTTAAAGAAAATAAGAATTTGATAAAATTTATTTAGAAAGCATAGAGTTAGGAGGATACTATAATTTTCATCAAACCCTTCATTTTGCATGTGAAAAAAAAAAAAAAAGAGTTTAAGCCTTAAGTACTTGTTGGGAATTTTAACCTTTCTTGGTTTGTGCTTTTAGTCCTAAACCATCTTCTCAATATCTATCAATTTTCCTAAAGTAAAGTAGTTGCACATGTCTCAGGCTTTGCCAGCCACAGGTCACCTTTCTTTCCTTCTAATTTTTTATACTTTCTTTTTATACTAATTCTGAGTGAAACAAGCCCCACCAGCTTCACTGACACAAATTAACTTCTGTTAACACATTCTCAGTTACTAGGAGTTTCAAGAAAGGTCTCCAGCTCACACACACACACACACACACAAATTAGTCTGTCAGTTGAAGTTACTATGTGGCATGTGCCCTCTTTTTCTCTATAACTTTGACATTTTCTTTTTAATATCTGATTTTGTGAATCCTCATCTTTGGCTCTGCCGAAGTTTTGATCTACAGAAAAAAGCCACTGGCAGTTTCAGTTAGTGCAAATACTTCAGTCATAAGGGTGCAAAATCATTTCTGTGTTTTCTGAAAAGGCTAAGAGAATGACCTCTAACATACCCCAAGAGCCCTATACAATAATGTTTACTTTAGCTCCAAAACAAACAAATAGAAATCAAACCAATTAAAAAATCCATCAAAGGAGCTGACTAAATAAACCATGGTAATGTATATCTATACTAAGGCAAGGCCCCTCAGATAAGGAAGTGGAAAAATCTGTGCGTCTGTGGAAAAATCCCCAGATTATTACATTAAATAAATAGATGGTCTCAGCATAGTATTTGTACATTAAGAATAACAATGAAAGTCTGCCATAAAATACAATATTTATGATTTAGGTACTTAATGAACCAAATGCATAAAACAAAAAGGACAGAAAAAAAAAAAAACAGAGCAAGTTAGAAAAATACTTTCCTCTGAGGAATAAGGAAGGCAATAGGGCTGGGGAAGCTGATCAAAAGGACTTTTATTTAATTTACTTATTAATATGCAATTACAAATTATCTTCTAAAGCAGTACACAGACAAGTAGGTCTTCTTGCTCAGTATCTCTTTTTTCTGTAAACTTCCCTTGGGAATTGTAAGTTGCAATATCAACTCTAGGGAGTTTCCACTGTGCCAGTGTTCCAGGAAAGCTGAATCATTCAAGTGCGCCCTCTGTTGGGCAATATTCAGAGACTGATTTTACTTTGCACCTTTAGGGGTCATATGAAGAAAATGGGAGTAAAAGAATTTCTTGTCTAAGCAGACAATCCCTTGCTTGAGGACTACAAGTGCTGATGCCTGAGTAAACATTATGTTATTCAGGCAAGCTGTCTTGAACAAGTTTCTCCTTAGTCTCCACAGAACTGCATTTTGAATCAGGAACTCCAGTGCTCTTGGTGATACACCAAACTAACACTTGTTAAGTCCCCACCCCTCCCTGTCCT
The DNA here is from genome assembly GCF_028018385.1 of Neofelis nebulosa. Lineage (NCBI taxonomy): Eukaryota > Metazoa > Chordata > Mammalia > Carnivora > Felidae > Neofelis > Neofelis nebulosa. Next base: position 73,569,787 of record NC_080782.1, read on the forward strand.
TTTGGTGAATTTTCCCTTGTTCTGCCTTCTGGTTCTGGATCTCCCTGTTTCCCGATAGTCTATAGGGGCAAGACCCCTGCTGAATAGGAAACTAATTTAAAGATCAACTCCTACTTGATGAAAATTTAGTAGTTTGTTTTTGTTTGTTTGGCTTTGCTCTTTTAGTAACCCGGAGTAAGTATTTCACACTCAGTGATGAAAGTCTCTGAAGTTACAGAGGTGAATTCTTTGCCAGTCCTAAACAAATAATTCAAATAAAGACTCAAGAACTTTCTTTACAAAATGTCAAATGAGTTTCTTCCTTTAGATAAAACCACTTAAGTTCATGATTGTTCCTTTTCTTACCTCCTCTGGGGTTTTAATTCATTGAAAGTTTTCTCTTTATTTCTCTGTAGTTCTCTCTCTTGTCTCTCTACAGTGAGCTGCCCCTCAACTTCTAAACTTACTCAGTCTTTCATATAAAATTAATGGACTGCCTAACAAATGGAATGTTCCTCAGCTGTTGTTTACTCTCTTTTGCTTCTTGTGGTGCTCATTTCCTCATCTGTCATTCTTTTCATCCCTCAGTTAACTGTAATTTGTTTTGGCTTCTCTCAGTGAGGCAGGCAGGGAATTTTTAGGTATTAAGGTAACACATTGCTCTGAGAATCTTTTTAAAGATTTAGGGTCCCACTCCCAGGGAAAAAAATGAATATATCCATAGTATACTCACAAACAAAATTTGGCAGAAGCCTATCTCTCTGTCTGCCCTGACATTGATTAATCCTCAATTAAATACATTGAAAGTAAAATCCATGAGTCCAGGAGACACAGATTTCTTTTTCTCTAGTACATCCTTAACAAGCATAGTTACCATAAGCTAATAGGCATTTTTTTTTTTAATTTTTTTTTTCAACGTTTTTTATTTATTTTTGGGACAGAGAGAGACAGAGCATGAACGGGGGAGGGGCAGAGAGAGAGGGAGACACAGAATCGGAAACAGGCTCCAGGCTCTGAGCCATCAGCCCAGAGCCTGACGCGGGGCTCGAACTCACGGACCACGAGATCGTGACCTGGCTGAAGTCGGACGCTTAACCGACTGCGCCACCCAGGCGCCCCAAGCTAATAGGCATTTAATAAGCATTAAATGATTAAATCAGTGCCCTAGTTGCCATGGGTTATGAATATTTTTTGCCCTATTAATAACTAGAATTTATTGAATGGTAATAGTGGGCCATGCAACGTACTAAGCCTTTAAAATTTTTTTTTAATGTTTGTTTATTTTTGAGAGAGAGCGCGCACGCATGCGTGAGCCGGGAGGGCAGAGAGGGAGGAAGACACAGAATCCAAAGGAAGCTCCAGGCTCTGAGCTGTCAGCACAGGCTGTACTAGGCTTTTCATATAGGTTTTATATATGTAACTCACATGCATTTTGGAATTAGTATCTGTCCATTATTATCTGGGAGGCATTCAAACCATTCAATTCAAATAGCTACAAAGAAAAAGACAATCCAGTCCTTACTTAAAGCACATTAAAAACAGAATGCAATTCTTAACCTCCAGCATCATTTCTCAGTACCTTAATTTTCACAATTTGAACTTCTCTGAAACTTTTTATCCACTGATAACATCCTAATTTCTCTCCCTGGAACTGCCCTCTATTTATTCTATTTACTTTCATCTTTTTTTCTCCTCAGAATTTAGTAATTTAGATTGGCGTAATCTCTTCATCTAAGTAATTTTCTTTCTCTTCAAGTGTTAATGACTCTGCCTTTTTGTGCTTGTCATATTATACTCTACAAAATTCAGGATTTGTCTGAGGAAGATCAATTTTATACACAAGTTGGAAGAGAGAGGAGGGGGTGTGTGGAAAGAGACCGCATTCTGTTTCTGAACCCTAAGTAACTGTAGGCTTTATTAATACCCTTCTATAACTTACCAGAAACAAAAGCTAAAAGGTATAAAGCTGCTTTCTCACAGACTCACCAGGGTGACACCAAGACTCATCCAGATCTATTTGATTAAAAAAAAAATTCGCACCATACTTTGCTGTCCACTTGAAATGATATTTATTCAATACATCTATTGTGTACCAGGGATATGGGATTTAACAGAAAACTATATAAAATTCCTGACCTTGTGCATCTAATTTTCAATTGGGGAATACAAAATAAAGAGTAAAAATAGCAATGTAAATGTATGACATTTACAAGTGCTACAAAATATAGAAGAATATAGAACAAAATGAGGGAGTGTCTGGGGCCTGGGAGAATAAAGTTTTAAATGAATCTTTTGAAGTCATCCATATGAGAAGGGGACATTTAAGCAGGGACTTGAAGGAAGTGAGAGAGCAAACCAGAAAGATAATGCCAGGAAGATCATTACTGGTAATGGAATTGTCTGTGCAAAGGCACTAAGTGGTTCTGGCTGTTCAGAAAACAGCAAAAAGACTACCATGGCTAGAGTGGAATAAGCCAAGAAAAGCATAAGATATAGAAATGTATGAAATATTTTGTGTGTTTGTGTATTTTCCTAGATTAATGGCACATTATTAAGTCCTCCAAAGAGTCTTTGAGTCTAAAAAGCTAAATTTCACTGCCTTGGGGGAAAGAGTGTTGGTAGAGGGTTGGGGTACACATCTTACGCACATTAGCTGCTAAATTTGTGTGTTATGTACTCCCTGAAATTCTTTACTCTTGTTTCTAAGATCCACTGCTCCTGGATCTCCTCCAGCTCTTGGAATTTGCAATTTATTTCCATCATGAGCTCATATTTCTCAGCCTAAGTGGTTGGAAAATGTTCATTGAAAAACTAAAGGAAAGAGAAACTAATGAATCAAATATTTGGAACCTGTGTATTTAGCAACAAAATAGAATATTGTGTTATAGGAACCTAGCAGAGAATTGATCCATATAGTGACTTTGAACACTTGTCATAAGCTTTCTGAGACTGACACTTGAGAGGCAAGCTTTCTATATTCTCAAAGTTCTGTCCTTGTCAAGAGTTAACTCACCAAACTGGCATTCCTGAGTTAAGTTTTCAGTTGTCCTTGACTTTTAAAGTGAAATGTTTTGTAAAAGAGTATCTACCTGAAAAGTGTATTTTGTCTTGGGAAATTATAATTCAATATATTTTTCAGTAAGTTCTGTTCCCCCTTACATGAGTACCCATTTGACATAGTTCTCCTGGAACTCGTTGAAAGGTAAGTATTTGTTTTACGCATTAAGTTTCATGCTATTGTTTTGTTTTGTTTTAATGAGAACAACTTAAGCCCAACCCTTTTCTTATGTGCCTGTCTTCTGTAGAGCTTAAAACTATATTGAATATTTATGGAAAATCTGTAAGAGGATAGAGATTGGTACAGAGATTGATTGGACAGTGATACTGTTTTCACAAAGCCTGCAGCACAGTGTTATACTTTTGTGTGAATAATCATGGCACAAGAATAAAGTGATAATGACTTTAGTGAGGTTAAGGAGACAGATTACATTCAATAGTAGAGAACTATAGCAATTAACTCTTAAAAATGAGTATCATAGTTTAAAAATATTTTTCCTTTTAGTCATTTTATTCTGTATGCCAAAGCTAACTTACATCCTTTCCACAGATAGGCAAGAGATATATCATTGTTAATAAACATTGCAGGCCCTATCATACTTGCAAACCTATATGATAATGACAATATAAGGACATCACACATCCCAATAATCTTCTGTATAATTTTATTTTATTTTAAATATTTATTTCAGAGAGAGAGAGAGAGTGAGAGAGGGAGGGAGGGAGAGAAACAGAGAGTAAGCAGAGGGAGGGGGAAACACAGAATCCAAATCAGGCTCCAGGCTCTGAGCTGTCAGCACACTGGGCTCAAACTCACAAACCACAAGATGACCTGAGCTCAAGTCAGATGCTTAACCGACTGAGCCACCCAGGTGCCCCTCTTCTATGTAATTTTAGGATTTGTTCTAAATTGGATGCAAACAAAGACAAATGTCACTCTGTAAGAATGATGAAATAAGAAAAAAAAATTAAAGGAACTTTTGAAGATTTTGTGGAAAAGACTGAGTAACAACCTGTTTTGTATTGTATAATTGCTTACCTTTCTTTTTTTAAAAAAATTTTAATGTTTATTTATTTTTGAGAGAGAGACAGACAATGAGTGGGGGAGTTTCAGAGAGAGAGGGAGACACAGGATCCGAAGCAGGCTCCAGACTCTGAGCTGTCAGCACAGAGCCCAACATGGGTCTGGAACTCATGACCCGTGAGATCATGAGATCATGACCTGAGCCAAAGTCAGACACTCAACTGACTGAGCCACCTAGATGCCCCAAATTGCTTAACTTTCTGAAGTTAAATGAACCAGATAAATTATGGGGTCAATTGTTTTCATAGGTCTCTTTGTTATGCTGTTGATTTTCCAGATTATAGTAAGAGAATCATTGTCTATGCCTAAATATGTATGCAAATGACAAGGGGAGTGTGTGTTGTCCTGTGTCTCCATGTGTCTGTGTGTTTCTATGATTCTGACCTCTACATCTATATAGGAATTTTTGCTTTGGCATCTGGAGTTTTATCCAAGATTTGGTTGGCTTTTGAGTAAGATTTGACTTAGTGTGAAATAAATAAAATCAGCAACAGGATAAAAATAATAAAGCATGCTTTGGGAAATAAGAGAAAATAAAATACATGTTTTAGAGGGGGTAGAAGTAATTACATGGTTTTTCACGAAGGTAGCTATCTTCAGATCCTATATGCAAAAGATGGAATTTTGGTGATTTCCATATTTAACATTCAGTTTTTTTTTTTTTTACGTTAAGAGGAAGTATGCATTTTTCACAAGAGTATTATTTGTTCAGTATCTCATTTAGTTTCAGAAATTATAGTTTGCCGAGCACCACGGTATTTACATGAAACCCCTACAGAGATATATTCTCTTACTCCCTGTCATAGATAATAGCTAGATATTGTTGAGGAATTCATAATAACTGGTCAAAGCCTGACTTAGTTGACCTTCAGCACTAGGGCATCATCTCAATCTCATGATAAATGAATCCAAACCACATGGAGTAAACTGCTTTTATGATTAAACTGTGTGTGTGTGTGTGTGTGCACACGCGTGTGTGTGTGCACACGCGTGCGTGTGTACACAAAAAGAATCATGGTTGCTAACAATTTTGGAGTCAGTCAGTGTATCTAGAGACTTTTCCTGGTCTACATTTGCCGTTTTCCAATGCTGCAATCAAGGCTTAGCTTCCCATTATGATTTAAAAAGCTTGTTATAATGGCATGATTCCATAAATGTGGTAACCACTGCTAAAGAAGCCTTGGCTAGCTAATTCATCTCATTTCACAGTTGAGGTAGGGGCAGGGTAGCTATGTTTAGAAGTCCTTTAAAATAGGGGTTCCATGGTACTCTTTTTGTCTACACAATAAGCTCTCTGTGATGAAAGAGGATCTTACATAAAATACATTTATGATCTGAAGAGTACATTCTCATTACATTTTTAGATCTCCATTTCAAAGACGTCAGGCCTACTTTCCTCTCATGAAGTAAGACCTCTCTAAAGAGCATCACAAATGGGCTGTCATGAGCTGGGTCACAAACTGCATATTGGTTGATTAGAGAAAAATAAAAGGTAACGTTGGGATTTGCTCCCCTGGAAGTTGGTATTCTTACCAGTGACTTTTACCCTTACCTGTCTTTAGCACCTCTCCCAGCACCCCATCTCATTTCTTTGAGATCAAACTGGTATAAAACATCCCTGTAGGTGGCTTTATTCTCATGGTAAGGCTTGTGAATTTGAGTTCTTTGTTTCACAAAAGCCTGACAAATTCGGCTTTCACTCAGCCTCTGAACACAGTTGTAAACCAACTCTACAAGAATAGTAAAAAGCTGACAGCTGACAGCCTTTGCATAGATTTTATCTGGAAGTAGATATCTCAAAGAATTTGAGCCTGATTATTTTCATGAAAACTTAATTAATTTACACCATACATTGTTCTGTCAGCTGCACCGTAATACTTAAAGGTTGGGGAGCTTTAGGGCTAGGTCAGATGAACCTGAACAATAAAATGTCTTTGTAGTAAAAGAAAGTGATTTGAAAATGTCATATCTCAATCATTTGTTGATTTCCTCCAGAACTCAGTCGTTATCTCAGACATTCCTATCCCATCTACAGACGGCAGTGGTTTCTGTCTCCTAGGCTTCTAGCTATTCTTAAGGAAAAGGACAGAACAAAGTAAAAGTAAGTAACTGGCTGAGGATGGAGTACAAAAATGAGAGACTTGTGAGAGTGGTGTCATTAAAGAATACAGTGAGTGGACTTACTAACAACAAGTATATTTTTGGAAACGAATAACCAAAACTTGAATAAGGAAGCGTAAAAGTTAAATACTCATGAAAACACAGCTAAGTAATAAACAAAATGTTGTGAAATATTATTAGCGTGACTAATGTGTAAAAATGTCATCAATTGTGGAAAACATCTAGAAGGTAAATGTTAAAAACTGGACAATAGGTTAGAAAAAACAGTTTACTAACACCAATATATAGATTAAAAGACAACACATAAATTTAAATTGTTCTTTCATGAAATTATATTTTTCATAAATTATGGCAAGTTTTAAGTGTGTGTGTGTGTATGTGTGTGTGTGCCTGTGTGTGTACGCGCGCATGTTTTTCCAGATTACTTTTAAGTACTGGGGAGAGGAATGGGATGGGAGCAGGTGGTTGGCAATATTTTGGGAAAGAAGTTAATTTTGAAGCAGCTGCTGGCAATTTTCCTACAGTATTATTCATCATTTTAAAAAATTAAAATGATTATAATTACCCTGATATGTCACATCATATGTGACTGAAAAGAGGAAATGATGGAGATGGAGAAAATGTCCATATCCCTGAAGTAGATGTTCATTACCTTATAAACTCCTGAGTGACAGGCTTCCATGGGATGTTACCCCGATGAATGAAGCTCAGGTGAGTAATAAACTAGAGCAGAAGGCCTGCAAGTGCCAGTGGCCACCTAATCGGAGCTCATTTAGTGATTGTCATCACTTTGTAGCAACCATGCAGTTAATACCCAGTGTATTTGACACCTGCTATGTTAAATTAGTACTTGCAGAATTAACACCTGCTGTCAGCCACCCAGCAGGAATGTTGCTTTCTTCAGAATAAAAGGGAAATGAATTATTTCCCTAGAAATTTGTGTAAATTATTTTTGTGGATGGAGAATTACTTGGAAAGATCTTGGGACTGGCAGTCAAGATTCCTCATTTTTTTTTTTTTTTTATAGGCTTGGCACTGTTAGTAACTCAGAGTCTTTTTATGGCTGTCAGAATAGAGGTCTCAAAGTGAGCTTCATATCACTAAAATGTATTTTCTAGAGTATGAAAACCTACACAGATGTGATATATTGTGATAACATAGTGATATATTAATTGTCCATTAATACTAAATTTTTTATTTTAAATTTTCATTGACTATTTGTTAATAGGAAAATCTTTATCTCCTGCTGTACATTTTATTAGATCAGGGCATGGGATAGTTTTTATTGATGTTTCTATCTCTTTCTGTTTATAGTGTATGTAATACTTAATGTCTTTTCTTAAAATGCATTATCTATAATAATTGATATTAATATTCAATTACATATTGTCTTATAAAATATATACACCTCTGCATAAACAGTGGGCAAATTATTTAACTTCTCTAACATGTCTCCTTATACATTAACAGTAATAATAATAGTATTATTGTAAAATAAATAAAAAGCACATTAGCACAATGTCTAATATTATAGGAGAGCATTTTCCTGAACAAACGATCAAGCAAAATAAACCAACATAAAACAAACCCAAAACACCATTATACTGCGAAAATGTCTATGGAACTATAGAAAATAATGAATGTCTAATACTTGAAAGTTGCCTTTGATTTGCTTATTTATTTTGATTCCACAAAACTGTATTAAATGCTGTGGGAAATAGTATTAAGGAAAAGATACAGTTTCTGATTTAATGCAGCTTAAGATACCATTGGAATAGTAGGAGGGCTTTTTTTATTGCAATAGTAGTTTTATTATTTCCTATAATTCAAGGAAAATTAAGTATGTATTCAGAAGGAACACAATAATAAAGAAGTAGAAGTTAGGAGATTTTATTTTGAAAAATAACAGGACATTTATTAAGAGCTTGGAATTAAAGCAAGCAAGTTGCATTACCTCTAAGCAAGTAATTTAACCTTTTGGGCTTGAGTCTCTTTGTCAATAAAATGGGGATGTGACAGTATCTGTGACATGTTAGCAGGTGGATTAAGTGTGTGGAACAATGAGTAACACATAGTAAACATTCTAAAGGTATTCATTACATAATTGAAAAATGGGGAATTTGAAAAAGGCTTTATCAACAATTTTAATTTGGGATGGACCTTTGGGAAATTATACTTTAAATCAACAGAATCAATGGGAGACAGTGTGAACATAAGTAGAAGACTTGGAAATGCCTGGCCATCTGTATATTTGTGACAAACCATATGGGGATAAATCTGGAAGGCAGAATGGGGGTCTGCCCATGGAGTCCCTGAAAACCATAATGAGAAGGATACTTTATAATCCATAAGTGATAACAGCCATTGAAGATTCTAGAACAAAATACCTCTTGTTTTCAAGGGAAACAGTCAAGGAAATTTAGGAAATTTAGGGGGAAACAAAAGGTGTTATCAGATAGAGAGAGAACTGGACCAACAATGATAACAGTTCCTGGTCTCCTGTCAGAATCTAAGTCTCCTTAGTGATTATTACTGAGACAATTACATATAAATAAGCCAGTGCCTGGAATCCAAAATATAAACCCATTTATCTTTTTTTTTTTGGTCTGACACTCATGCCATGGTTATGACCTCTAAGCATCTCTTGAGTATTAGCTATGTGGAGAATTCTGTCAAGAACTCATTGGTATTGTGATGTGAGGGCTGCAAAGAATATATGAAACTTGAAGAAACAACAGTTTTAGATATTTAGTTGCCACAAACCTACCACTTCAAGTAGTTTCTAGAAATCTTCTTAGTTGGATCTGCACGGATCTAGTTTAAGTACATTTTGCTTTGAAAGCTATTCACAGGAATGGAGAGATGCCAGCTTTTGGAATTCAATCAAATCCAATGACTTTAAGTCTAAGATCAATAACATTTTTATAAAAGATTCAAAAATCTAGAGTTAAAGACCATACTGGCAACTTCTCTTTGCTAAAGCCTGACTGAGAAAAAATGGATTAATTGAGCTAATTAATGAAAATTATCATCCCTTCAGAAAATGACAAAAATTCATGTCCAAGTTGGCTTCAAGAGCTCCATAGAGGGAATATATCTAGTAGAATGATCTTAATAAAGGAATAGGATTATAAGTACAGTGCAGTACAATCCCAGTTATTCAAATCTAACCCTTCTTTTGCCTCGTGGCTATGGTTTTTAGTCCTGTGGAGAGATAGAACATATAGTTTTTAAAAATACAAAAGTGATTTTCTTAAACTCTGAAGTACATTGGGGCATAGTCAGTATTGGGAATCCTTAGTTATAGATTATTACACAGCTTGAGATTTCTGAAATGGTATTTATGAATCACAATGACCAGAAAAAAAATTAGAAGTATTAAAATGGACTCGTGAAATGCTACAGATTTCTACAAGCACAAAATATGGGGAATATACCTTGTTGACCCTCAAAATAATTGGGATATTTTGCAGAGGGCTGTATTGGTAAAGATTCAGAAAATGAAGACAACTTTCAGTAAACATTGATGTAACTTGTCAATATGACCCCTCTGCCCATTAGACCCTCCAGTGGAGTTCAGTCTCATTTTGGGTAAATTCAAAATCTTATGATGGCTTACAAGGTCCATCTGAACTGGCCTCTTCATTATCTTTCTGTTCTTATCTCCTTCAACCAGGGCAGCTTCCTGGGCATGTGACCATAGCCTGTGTTTGATACAACGTTCTGCTGCCTTCTTAAAATTCATAATAATAGTATCCTTGAACATGTGAGTTATAAGTGAAATCCAATGGATAAGGAAGCAAGCGAGGAAATTTGCACAATATGTACATTGTCTCTTGCAGTCCCATTCTCATATAGTCTTTGCAAAGGCCCAGGAACACAGAATTCCAGTGCTTGCATAGTGCGTGAATCTTTATAAGATCCAAAGTGACAATAAGGTCAGTGTGTGTCTCTGTGACTGAGCAAGCAGTACGGTGCTGATAGCTGCAAGGGGCTGCTCTTCCATTTGATAACTTAGTTTGAAAGGGAAAAAAAGGCACTGGGGTTGTATTCTAAGAAACACGCATGATTAAGGAACCCTATCGTTCCTTCGTCCTCATGTTCATATTCACGTAAAACATTTCTATATTAACTAACCTGTTGCACTAAAAATGGTGGGAAAGAAGGAATGGGAAAGACAGGTCAACCAATACTTCTTTTCTTTTTAGTCCATCTTTACTTGTCAGTAAGCTGAAGGTAGAGAGGGTTGGGAGAACATTTGTATATCAGGAAGTGAAATAACAGTTGAAGATATTACACTATTTTCACTGTTCTGATATATATGTGATATGAAATGCAAATTGTGTTACTTCAGTGATTCTTCATGAGTTCATTGTCCATATGTTTGCATTTAAAACTGCTGTTTCACAGTGTAATCTGTAAAATTAATGTCAATAATTTAGAAGTTTAATTTTTCTTTACTTAGGACAATATTAAAAAGTAAATAAAAAATAACATGACAAGTCAAAGAGAGACCATAGGAACAAAGGAAAAATTTTAAATTTCAGTGTCCTTACCAGTACATTTTTTCAGGCTTTTAAAGAAGAAATCTCATATTTTCATTTTGCACTGGGCCATGCAATTGTTGTAAGCCAGGCCTACCTGTTCCTTTACAACTACCTCACCCTTCCTCATGCAGCTACACTTGCTGTCTTGCTTTTCTTTATACATGTAGGTATTTCTACCATTACAAGGCCTTTATATTTACTCTTGCCTTTACCTGGCATGCTCTCTTTCCAAATGTCCGTGGCAGGCTTCCTCACTTTGGTCTCATTATTTCCTCCAATAAAACTTTCCTATTAAAGCCATCCCTGTCCACTCTGTTTAAAGTGTAATCTCTCTCAACAAAGGAACTCTCGATTTTTCTCAGAAATTTATGGTACTTATCTTCTAACTTGTTACGTATTTTACTTAATTAGCTTATTATCTGTCTACCCCATAAATATGTATTGAGAGAAGGGATGGATTACCATCTAGAGACAATGGTCTAGGGAGACACAGGGTAAATTATTCATGATTTTCCCTATAGGAAACATCATTTTAGCCAAACAGCAAGTTTTAGGCCTCTCACCTTTTTTTTTTTTTTTTAAATTTTTTTTTTTTCAACGTTTATTTATTTTTGGGACAGAGAGAGACAGAGCATGAACGGGGGAGGGACAGAGAGAGAGGGAGACACAGAATCGGAAACAGGCTCCAGGCTCCGAGCCATCAGCCCAGAGCCTGACGCGGGGCTCAAACTCACGGACCGTGAGATCATGACCTGGCTGAAGTCGGACGCTTAACCGACTGCGCCACCCAGGCGCCCCTAGGCCTCTCACCTTTTAAGTTAGCATTCAAAATGAGATCAAACTTGGTGGCCAAATGGCATCTTAGCCTTAATGTAAATTTTTATTTTTCTGGAAATAGGCTAGATTCATATGCTGTGTGTGGAATAAAATTTAATTAAGACAAATACAAGTTAAGATTATAGTTTATTTACCTTTAAACCTTCAACCAATTTAAAGCCTCTAACTTTTTAGTTTCTCTTTGAAATTAGTGAGTAGTAAGCATTCTGAGTGGCAAATGGCAGGTGTTCATTGTAATTTAACAAAGCAGGTGTCAAATATTGTTTACTGGGGCTAGCTGCTACTTTTGCTGGAAAGCTCTTTACTTTGGGGTTTCTCCTAATTAAACAATATCTAGCCATCACCTGTCAACTTTGTCTCCATGGAACAGTGAAACCTTCAGGGAACATGACTTGAGCAATCTTTCAGATAAAGAAAGAAAGGGGGAAAATGCCATTAATTATTTAGAGATAATTCTTTCTCTACTTCTAGAATTATAGCTGCATAATATAATTCACTCCTTCTGGAAAAATATTTTTCAAACTCTGATTTCATACCATCTGATAAGTAAATTAAATCCCAAAGATGATGCATAAAAAAGAGCCAAAAATGCAATGTTGGATTATAAATTTCACATGTCTTGCATTATTCTGTTTTCTATAAAACTTCAAATACTACATACAGGCAGTATGTTCTGAGAATCACCCAGAGAGACACAAAGAGGTCAAGCGTATAATTTAATAATTAATTGTATTTTCTAATAATAGACATGTTCCTAGTTTTTTAACTATAAGATGATACTAATTTCCAGGTAATTAATATTTTGGATCATAGCTTGTACTCACTTTACTGTGATTATAGTATTTTAAAGAATTTATATATACTATGATGTATGTTGCAAAGACAGAGCATGTAACTTCCTTTGTCTTTACAAAATAAAACTTGGTTAATGGGACATTTTCTTTTTTTTTTTTTATTATAAATTTTTTTTTTAATTTTTTTTTTTTTACATTTATTTATTTTTGAGACAGAGAGAGACAGAGCATGAACGGGGGAGGGTCAGAGAGAGGGAGACACAGAATCTGAAACAGGCTCCAGGCTCCGAGCCGTCAGCACAGAGCTTGACGCGGGGCTTGAACTCACTGACCGCGAGATCATGACCTGAGCCGAAGTCGGCCGCCCAACTGACTGAGCCACCCAGGCGCCCGTTAATGGGACATTTTCATAGAGAATGGTGTTGTGAAGTTAAGGAGTAGTTTTTTTTTAGTACCTGGGAAATGTTTATTAAAAAGTTTGCATCTACTCACTAGGTATAAGTCAAGTTTTTACTAATTTTCATCTCATCCTCTTTGAATTCTACCCAAATACACAGCTGTATTGTGCTGTACTTTCTTAAATATGTAGAGCTCAATTGTTGAGTTCTATCAGTTTCATGAAGTGCATATTAGGTTTAACCATAAATAATCTGATGAGATAAACACTGCCTATTTAATATTTAACCTAACACATCCTTGCTAGAATTAACTGAACATTGATTTTCAAGTAAGCTTGATTCTGTCTGTTCTTGGGAGAGGTACCTGTAATAACATACATAGGGAATAAGCTGAATGAAGTGTTCTAAAGCCAACTAAATAAAATTTATAAAACTTATTTTCTTTTAGATAAATATTTGAACAACAAAATATGTTTAGTCATCACACCCTATATTTTCCATGGACTTGTAGATTTCATACTTATTTTTTTCTCGGTATGAACTATGGTAGCAGCAATCACACATGCACACACATTCAAAAATTGCCATTACACTGAAGCTAACCTCTTCAATTATGTATCTTCAGCAACAGGTGTAAGATCTGTATATAGTAAATCTCTCAAGGTATTTGAAGTGACTGCTGAATTAATTAAAATCCTTTTTAGAAATTAGCAAAGACATTTTCCTCCATATCCTACTAACCCAAAAAGAAATTTATGAATGAAATAGCACCCAAAAAAGTAAACAGTTTGGTTCTACGAACAAATTCAGCAGAATCTGTAAAGTTCTAGAGTATACAGTAGAGCAGGTTATTAATTCCATTGGATGTTTAAATCCATATTGTCTTTTGTTATCTTGGACTTTTTCTTTATGTAGTTGGATAGAAACTTTATCTTTTATGGATAATATTTTCATGTTTATAGGAGTTAGTTTTTACAATCCTCCTTCTGCTCTAGGAGCTGCAGTGGCCTTGATTTCAAACTGATAGTCAAACACCTCGGCTTCACCCAGTTCAAAGTTACTAAGAATTAAAAAATAAATACAGATCTGAGAAAAAAAGAGCATATACATTAATAGCATAAAAATATGCTGTGACTTCCAGGCACAGCTTCTGGTGTCCCTGTCATGCTGAACTGTGACATATCTGAGGCTGACTGGGTGTGCATTAGCTCATGTCAGTGAAACCATAAGCTTGGGATTCTTTCAGCTGTCATCCCTAGTTGGTCATGCAGCCTCTAATGGGACGTACTAGCTCCCATTACCCAGTGCAGCTGTGCATTTTTCATATAGGTCACTCAGTACATAATACATAGTATCTGCAGTGAAGTGTAGATACTTGGGCCTATGCATAATCTTTAGTGGGCTTTTCATTCATCTTGGATCTGATGAATTTCTCACAATCCCGGGAGTTAATGTTATAGGAGGAAATTACAGATTACATCCAAAGAAGCCCCTGAGCCCACAGCAAAGACCTTAAACCAGTTGCTGACCCTTCTTTTCATATCTAAAAGGTGTAGTGTGTATGACTCGAGTGTCCACTAAGATTTGAAAGGATTAAAATAGATTAATTATTTTTTTACATTTCAAGATGAGTTTATAAAGATCCCAGAGTTTGAGAAGTAAAGCTTTCATTTTTTTCTCTAAAATTAAAGTGATAGAATTGAAATTCTAAACAGTTACTCCCTTATTATTTTGTAATGGTATAATATGAATGATTGATTTTTTTATACTGAGTAATTTAATTTTTCAAGTCTATATAGTAATCGATGTCAAGTTGAATATCGTGTGCCTTCTGTATAAAAATGTACTTAGGCATATACATATTGAAATTGTAAAAAAGAAAGAAAAGGAAATAATATTGTACACATTTTCTTCTCATATATTTGCAAAAAACTTGGTCCATTGCATCACTTCCAAATGTACTTTCATATAAAAGTGCTCATTTTAGTAACTGATGAATTTTCATTGGTTCATATTGACACTATAAGGTTGTCACTGTTACTGCCTCAGAGAGCAAACCTATTCTTTTTAACATAAAAAAGTCAATTTTGTATTCTAAATCATATTTAATGTATTGTTTATTAAATACTTTGACAAAATTCATAATCTTTTATTTTCAAAATGAAACATCTTAATTTGAGTAATGTGAGTTTGATAGCAATTATCTTGTTTTTCTCTCACTTGAATGCAATTGTTAATGTATTAGTCAGAAAAATACATGACTTGTTTCAAATCATTTTAATAGATTTAAGAAGACTCTATGAGAGTTCTAGGTACATACTATACTGATAAAAGAGTATATTTTACAATTTTAGAAATCTGTTGATGATGGGGCACCTGTGTGGCTCGGTCGGTTAAGCATCCAACTTTGGCTCCAGTCATGATCTCAGGATTCATGAGCTCAAGCCTGCGTCGGGTTCTGTGCTAACAGCTCAGAGCCTGGAGCCTGCTTCAGATTCTGTGTCTTCCTCTGTCTCTCTGCTCCTCCCCCACTTGTACTCTCTCTCCCAAAAATAAATAAACATTAAAAAATTAAAAAGAAATCTGTTGATCACCAAGTTACGGCCTTGGTATTCACGATGAAAGATTCAGGTCAGAGAAAGAATCTTATCTTTATTCAGGCAAGTGATGAACCAGTTTTCCTTATTGAAGGAAGAGTATAAGGCACTTAACTCAGTTATCTTGCACATGAAAGTCTCCAGTGTTGCTAACTCTCTTGTTTTAATGTGAAACTGGAGGACTTTAGTAGCAGTGGAAACTATGGGTATCTGTTTAGTTACTTTCATTCAGATTATATAAATCAGTGAGATTCCACTTAACTGCTCAACTGACAGTACCATGTTTATAGAGTATCATAGTAAAAGATGACCAAGCCATGAGTAGAAATTCAAGAAGAAAATAACAGCTGGGTTTTGGTAGATCTGATTTGAGTCTAGTCCACTATAAATTAAAATCAGTTAGTGCTTCAGGTGTAAGTTAAGGGCTAACTTGTATTGTTATAATCACAAAGAGTGTGCCATAAATGTCAATAAAAGTTATCAGATTACCAAAACCATGAAATTGATCAGAATATACTAGCATCGGGTAAATAAACATTCCAGCCTTTTGGACAGGTGAAGCAACAACTATATAATCATTTATAATTGGTTTTGGAAAAATCATATATCACAGAATTGGTACTTATGAAAAAACAGATTAGTGTCTGGGATTATTATCTTTTATCATAATATTTGTAAGGATTAACTAATAGTGAATTTTATAGACTATAAATTGGATGTTTTAGAGAATAAATAAGAGTGTGAGTGAATGGTGCACCAGTCCAAATGGAGTTATGATAGATGATTAAAAAAAATCTTGGGGCGCCTGGGTGGCGCAGTCGGTTAAGCGTCCGACTTCAGCCAGGTCACAATCTCGCGGTCCGTGAGTTTGAGCCCCGCGTCAGGCTCTGGGCTGATGGCTCGGAGCCTGGAGCCTGTTTCCGATTCTGTGTCTCCCTCTCTCTGCACCTCCCCTGTTCATGCTCTGTCTCTCTCTGTCCCAAAAATAAAAAAAAAAAAAAAAAAAAAAAAAAATCTTTATTACTAAAACTACAGTCTTAAAAAAATCATAATAGTAACCTAAAGCTGCATTTATCTTACATAAAGGTACTTAATTTTAACAAATTCAGAATGAATTTAATAAATTATTCTAGGAAATTCTATATTATAAATCACTTTAAGATACAATAACCTGTTGAATAGGATGATCAGTAACCATACGCTATTCTTTCTAGTAAAATCACAAAGCATTTCAATATGATGAAAGTAGTTCAATATTAGAGTTTATAAAGGTATAATTTTATCTGATTTTATCTTCTTACTGCCCACAATAATGGCCTGGTTATTTTATTCACTTAAATATTAGAACTACTCACTTGAATCAGCTGATTATAGTAAGATTGAGTGCTTGGTATTTGACATTAAATAGCCAATCCATTTTATTATAAAGATCCTGCCTTAGGTTCCCCTTATAGCCATTAAAATTTAACTTGTCTTGTAATTTAGGCAATGAGGGATCTGTTTAATCAGTTGTAATAATTTTAAGTGACTGTGTTTGACAAGCAGTCCTTTCTGCTTTCAATTAGTCCCTAATGTAGACAGCCAGATCTGATAATTCAAAAGTGTTTTTGTTTTTTTTTTTAAACCTGAATTATCTGGTTTGGTTTACTACATTGGCTGAGTTAATTGAAAAGTTGCCAAATATCCACTTCATGCTGTGCTGTGCAGACAGAGCAATAACGTATTTGATATACCAAATGATTTCATGGATAAATATGATGAAAACAAGACACTTTATTGCCGTGTTTATCTTCAGACCTTCAAACAAAGCAAGGCTTTACAAATTTGGTCTCCCATTTTGGTTATCATTGTAATTATTGCCATTTGCCAAAACCAAATTGACGAGTTGACAATTTACAATAATTATCCAAGCCAATAGTTTATAATTTTTATAAAAGGAAAATTTGAGGAATTACTGCCTTAGAAATATATACCTAATTATTTATAATCAATTCATTTAACTGAATATATCTTACTGTGGAAATTTGGTTACTAGACCATCCTTTCAGATTATTTATGTTTCTTTTTTTCCATGTTTTTTTATTTTTAAGAGAGAGACAGACCACAAGTGGGGGAAGGGTAGAGAGAGAGGGAGACCCAGAATCTGAAGCAGGCTCCCGGCTCCGATATGTCAGCACAGAGCCCTATGTGGACTCAACCTCACAAACTATGAGATAATGACCTAAGCTGAAGTCAGATGCTTAACTGACTGAGCCATTCAGGCACCCCATGTTATTTAGTTTTCTATTGATATTTCCTTTGCAGTATTGTTTTATCACATTTGTTTCAACTGCCAATACAAATACTATTCACTGCTTAGAAATTTTTTTAAAGTGTGTATTACACAAATTATATTATTTTTTTTGACAAAGCTTTGTAAATAAATTAGAGTTACCTTTGCTTTGCTTATTGATCTTTTATGAAGCTTCTTGGTGACCAATATATTGACATTTAGAAACTATACATATACTTAAAAAATGGTATGTCATAATAACAAATTGTTGAAAAGTACAGAAACAAACTGGAAAGGATGCTAGCTTTCATGATTTTTTAATATTGATTCTCATTTTTATAGAATGAATATTTGGTTTAACTCACTACACCTAAGTTTTATCATTTCTTTATTTTCTTAAAACAAAACACAATTTGACACTCCTGTGAAGGAGGCAGGAAAATTGAATCTTAATAGATGTTTTCTCGGTTGATGAGACCATGTAGGAATTCTGGGAGGTATGGAGTCCAGAAAAACATGGGCACTTAGTTCATACCAAGTTATCCTTGACCTTGACTAGTACAATCCTGGCTGATTTCAAGTCAGCAACTATTTTCTTCCACTTTACCATGAAAGTGACTCACTAGCTCACTTTCAGCCATTAGGTTTTCCACACAGGAGTCAGACTACAGTTCAATTTTTCTAACTTACTGCAGGGCATACTTATTAAATTCTCAGAAGAGTTCTCTTAAAGAGAACTTCCTTTCTTCCTCTTTCTTTCTTTCTTTCTTTCTTTCTTTCTTTCTTTCTTTCTTTCTTTCTTTCTTTCTTTCTTTCTCGTCTCTGATTCTTTCAGTTTTAATATTGCAGAACAGAGATTATGAACATTTGTACTATTTTTTTCTGATAAACTTTTAACTAATTATGATCCACCTATCTTATTATTTCAGATAAATAATAATATGTGATATAGCAGGCATTGCTAGTTACCTACATGGTCTCATATTATTGTTAAAAATTATTGTTGTTTTGGGTACCTGGTGGCTCAGTAAAACATCTGACTTGATTTCAGCTCACGTCATGATCTCAAGGTTCATGATACCAAGCCCCACATTGGGCTCTGTGCTGTACTGTGCAGAGACTGCTTAGGATTCTTTCTCTTTCTCCACCGCCCCCCACCCCCACCCCTCCCCTGATCACACTTGTGCTCTCACTTTCAAATAAATAAACATTTAAGAAATAATAGCTGTTGTTTGCTTTTTAGGAAATTATACTTCCTTGTGCAAATGGTATCAAACCGGCTTTAGCCAAAGAAATATGGCCAAAGTGTGTGTCATACCCAAGTGTTATGACACTAAATTACTAATCTTTTAGTGTATTTGTTGGTTAAGTTTTTACACACAGACACTCATAGAATCACATGGATCACATAATAAATTATGTTTCTGAAAACAGACTAGTGACTTCTGGATTCAAATAGAGAAATGAAGGGGTGCCTGGGTCAGTTAAGCATCTAAATTCGGCTCAGGTCATGATCTCCTGGTTCATGGGTTCGAGCCCTGCTTCGGGCTCTGTGATGACACCTCAGAGCCTGGAGCCTGCTTCAGATTCTGTGTCTCCCCCACCCCCTCTGCCCTCCCCTGCTTGCACTGTCTCTCTTTTAAAAATAAACATTAAAAAAATACAAATAGAGAAATGAAGCCAGTTTATAAAAACTACCTTCATATGAAATCTGATGAACTTAAAATATGAACATGGAAAATAAAAGTAGACCAAAGAAACTACCAGAAACTCTCAAGCTAAGGAAGAGAAAAATTACCCTAAAATACACTTAGACATGATCTTTATTGAAAAAGGAGAGACAACTTTAGAAACCAAGACAATTCTTAAAGCAGTGCAGGGAAAGGGAAGGATTTTCATGGAACAGTTGAAAGATCTCATTGATAACTTTCCCTAGTCCTGTGGGTAATGTTGGAAGCCTCACAGGGAGGAATAGAATTCTCTCTGAAAACTACCGACAAGAAAAAAATTAAAGCAACCACAACATTTTTTTTCTATTTTAATAGAACAACAGAGGAGATGGATCAGTAAATAATGATGATTACACTAATGTATTTATTTAACAAGAAGAAGGTAGATGAATTGTCAACTACTGAATAGCATGTAGAAAGTTAACAATAAGAAACCCTTGTCTTCAACCTAACACAAAAAACAAGACATATGCTAATAAAATCATAGCTATTAGGAAGCAGAAGATGGAAATAAAACCAAAGACCTGAGGAACTAAAATGCAGAGAGTGATTTTATAGGATAGAGATGACCTACAACTCTTTTCAGCCCAATTGGAATAATGGGACAAGGTGGACTCCTACATGGATCTCTGGAACACATGGGTATGAGTAGATTGTTAAGTAACTTTCCTTCAGGGTCTGAAAGTAACTATGGTGTTGTAATTAACCATTCAATAATCGCATCCTAAAGAGAACCAAATACAGATAGAAGTTAACAGAAAAAATGAGATATTAGGAAATTAGGAAAATCAGAGTAGCTAATCATAAGGGAAAAATAGCCAAATAGCCAAATAGCCAAATCATCAGCTCCTTGTTATTGTTTTCTATGGACAATTCCTGAATGAATATAGATATCAGATGGTATGCCAAGATAAAGGGCAGGGCAGGTGAGCGGAAAAACATAGCCCCTCAGATATGTGAGAGATGTTCTCTACCTACAGAGCAGTAGAAACTGAAGTTTGAAGACAGATCAGAAGAGCTAATCCAGAACAGGCAATGTAGATTTTTTGTTCAGAGGCAACTATATATGGGTCTTTGGCATTTCTGCATATCTTGTGATTTGAGATATTGACAGCCTTT
The DNA here is from genome assembly GCF_028018385.1 of Neofelis nebulosa. NCBI lineage: Eukaryota > Metazoa > Chordata > Mammalia > Carnivora > Felidae > Neofelis > Neofelis nebulosa. The sequence continues at coordinate 73,590,322 of NC_080782.1, forward strand.
TATCCTGGATTATCTTTTCAAGAATGTTTTATAGCAAAAAGCCTTGAAAAGAAAAGATAGCTGTTTGCCTCTAAACAAGAAGACGATATTTTGCTGTCCAGTATAACAAACACAAAATGTGCCTTTAGGACAAAGGTTCTACAGGTTTGCTTGCAGCTATTATAAAGATTTGCGTTTCCTAAGCTCAGTGTTAGTTGTGATGCACGCCCACTATGTGTGTAGCATCCAGCTGGGTCTACTTCCGCCTTGTAACCATAGGACTTGGTGGGGAAAGGGAAGCAATGTGAATATGCAACAAATTTACCTACTATCTTGTGACCCAGGAACCTCCTGCCTTTTTCCAGCATACGTGAAATTGTAGCAGACTAATATTTTAGCTTGCAAATAGAGAAAATTTTCACACTAAGAATCTTGATAATTTTCACCAGTTGTAAGGCATAAATTATTAAAGGCTGGGATCAAGAAAGCATAAATGAGAGAGATTTCACAATGTGTGGTAAGACCAAAGAGATTCTGGAGACCAAAGAGAACTTTCCAATGACATCAAAATATGACAGACAATTGGAAATCTCTAAAAAAGATCATGATTGCACAAACTTTAAGCCCTGTGGAAGGAAAAGTTCTGATATCGCATTCAAAATCAAAGCACTGGTGAACTGTATCAAACTAAGACTGCAACAAAGTCCAAATGCAACTGAATTAAATAAGAGAGTCAGCACTACAAACTACCAGTTCCCCACAATAAATCGTGTACTCTTTTATGAAAATATATGACATGATAATATTGTTAATTTAATTAAATCTCTTGGCCAAGAGAAGAAAGCATCAGTAAAGGAGAATCAGAAATTGCCTAAAGATTGGAATTATCAGAAAGATACTTTAATACTGATAAATACATTAATAAATAAAGAACAAAATATGGATACTCTGTATTGGTAAGGGTGCTTCAGAGGGAGGAAGGTACAAATTATGTAACCAATGAAAGAAAAAATATGAAATAGAAAGTACAAAATATGAAAAAAAATTGATATATTTAGCAGTGATTCACACATAAAATGAATGAATCTGTGTGGATGAATATAGAGTCAATAGAAATTATAAAAGTGAAGTATCAAGAGAAGAAATGTGAAGAATATAAAAATGTATATTTGAGATATGTGGTCAATAATAATTGGTATAATATTTGTGCAGTGAAGTACTCAACAGGAGAGACAGAAGAAGATATTTTTAAAAACATTATTAAAGGGATTTGCCAAAACTGTGGAAATACTATAAACAACAACAACCAAAAACAAGCAAGCAACAAACCTCAGCAAACATACACAGAATGAATACAAAGTAAGACACATCGACGCATACCAAATCAAGTCACAGAAAACCAATTAAAGAGAAAAAAATTTAAATATTCACTAGAGGAAAAAAAAAAAGACCCATGATATATAAGGGAACAACAGTTCAAATCCAAATCAGAAAGAAAGAAACAAATGGCCTCTGTTTGCAGATGATACGATCTTATATATTGAAAACCCTATAGACTGCCCCCCCCCCCCCCGCCTCCCTCACAATAAATACTGTTAGAACTAATTAGAAAATTCCTAGGAGCGCCTGGGTGGCTCAATCGATTAAACATCTGACTTTGGCTCAAGTCATGATCTCATGAGTTGAGGCCCACATCAGGCTCTGTTGACAGCTTGGAGCCTGGAGCCTGCTTCAGATTATGTGTCTCCCTCTCTCTCTAACCCTCCCCCAGTTGTGCTCTCTCGCTCTCTCTCTCTCTCTCTCTCTCTCTCTCAAAAATAAACATTAAAAAAAAACTAATTAGAAAATTCCTAAAGTTGTAGTATACAAAATTAATATACAAAAATACTTGTTTTTACCGAATAATAGACTATCTCAAAGAAAGAGAAATTAACAAAAAATCATTAAATAAGATTTATGAAATTAAGAAAATCCCATTAGTATCAGCATCAAAAACAATAAAATCCTTATGAATAATGTAAAAAAAAATTTTAATGTTTATTTACTTTTGAGAGAGAGAGAGACAACACAAGTTGGGGAGGGGCAGAGAGAGAGGGAGACACAGAGTCTGAAGCAGGCTCCCGGTTCCGAGCTGTTGGCACAGAGCCTGACTTTGGGCTCAAACCCTCAAACTGGGAGATCGTGACCTGAGCCGAAGTCAGTCGCTTAACCAACTGAGCCACTCAGGTGCCCCCCTTATGAATAAATTTAACCAAAGGGGTGGTAGATCTGTATGATGAAAACTATAGAACACTGATGAAAGAAATTGAAGAAGACATAAATAAATGGAAAGATATCTTGTGTTTTTAATTAAAAGAATATTATTAAAATGTCCTTTTTACCTAATCTCCCACAGTTGATGCAATCCTCATCAAAATTTCAGTGACATTTTTTTTTTTCTTTACTATTGCAGTCATCTCCTAATTGGTGTCCTTTCATTTTGTCCACCTAAAACTCCTTCTCTGCAGAACAACCGTTTTGGTCTTTGTAAAGCTTCAATCAAATCACATTTGTCCCTTGCTCAAATCCTCAAATGGCTTTCTATCACAATCAGAATATAATCCTCATTTTCAAATATGGCTCACAAGGCCCTTCATAATCTTGCCCCGACTCTCTCATCTCATACTCCTTCACTCCATGGTCACTTTGTTTCAGCTATATTGGCCTTTTTATTCTTCAGACATATTGGGCTTGCTCCCATCACAAGTGCTTTTACACCTGCTGGCTTTTGTTGTGACATTTTTTACACAAAGAGAAAAAACAATCCTGAAATTTGTGTGGAACCACAAAGCCTGCAAGTAGCCAAAGCTGTCTTGAGCAAGAACACACCCAGCTTTCATACTTCTTGGTTTAGACTATATTACAGACTTACAGTTAGCAGAGATAATGGTACTGGTATTTAAAAAAACAAAAAACAAAACAAAACAAAAACATAGGCCAATGGAACAGAATAAAAAGCACATAAGTAAACCAAGCATGTACAGTCAACTGATCCTTGATAAGGGTGCCAAGAACTTACAATGGAGAGAGAGTAGTCTGTTTCATACATGGTGCTGAGAAAACTGCAGAATAAAATGTGCTTTTACACATGCAGAATAAAACCAGATCCCTGTCTTACTCTACTTCTAAAAATTTTTTCAAAATATGTTAAAGACATATACAGGTAAGACCTGAATCATAAAACCATAAGACACCTAGAAGAAAACATAAATAAAACCTCCTTGACATTGGTCTTGGCAATGTTTTGTTTTGGATATCTCACACACACACACACAACAGGCAGAAAAAACTGTGCAACTACATTAAATTGAAAAGCTTTAGCACAACAAAGGAAATCAACAAAATGAAAAGGCAAGCTACAGAATGGGAGAAAGTATTTGCGAACCACATCTCAGAAAAAGGGTTAATCTCCAAACTATGTAAGGAACTCATATAATTCAATAGCAAATAAATAAGTAAATACTGATTTAAAATGAGCAAAGGGCTTGAATAGACGTTTTTCCAAAGATGTCATACAAATGACCAGCATGTACATGCAAAGGTGCTCAGCATCACTAATTGCTAAGTAAATGCAAATTAGAACCATAATGAGATCTCACATCATGCCAGGTAGGATGGATATTATAAAAAAGATAAGAGGTTAAAAATTTCCATGAGAATGTGGAGAAAAGAGAACTCTTGGACACTATTGGTGGGAACATAAATTGGTATGGCCATAATGGAAAACATTACAGAGGTTTCTCAAAAAAATAAAATAAAAAATAGAACTAAGTATAGTGAACTTTGTTGGGAGGGATACTTTCAAAATAAGGGTTCAGTGTGGCGGGTAGTCTAAAATTTTTGAGGCAAAATTATCTTAATTGGCAGGCACCTTGTATGCCTTTCAAAAAAGTTTTTCTAATGTTTACCTGGAATGAGGTGAGCTCTTTTGGAATTTATAAATATCTTTCAATTATGAATTTATTATTTTTTCTCTTCCAATCAGTTTTTTCTCACCCATGGTGAACTGATTAGTTTACATTGTCATTAGCAATGCATATGAATTCCATTTTCCCTACAAACTTACCTGGATTTGAGATTCTCACCTCTTGGTGAATTATCATTGTTAATGCACTGATCTAAGATACTAACATATTTATATAGCAATTCCTTATAACTGTCTGTTTCAGTTTCTGGGCTTTCTATTCTGTTAATCTATTTTTCTAATACTGCTGAGGTTATTGCACGTATTGTGCGTTGTTTTAACACTGTGTCTTCACAAAATAATTAAATATTTGTTAGACTTTGCTCCTGCATTAAAGAGACTCTTAGAATCCCCAAATAAATGTTTTATTCCTTTACCCAGATAAATAATTATGCTTACTAGCAATCATTTCTTTCCATGGACATTCACATGCATTGGCTAAGCTCTCAAAAACACTGTTGAATAGTTCTGATAATGGACACCTTGCATTGTTAACTAATTTTAGTTTTACGTTGGGGAGAGTTACACCATCTAGTGTAATGTATGCACTGTTTTGGTAGTTTTCTTTTGCCAAATTAAGGAAATTCACTCGTACTTTTTTATTAGGAGGTTGCTTGTTTTCGTTTCTTTGTTTCTTTGTTCATTTTATCATGTGGGTGTGGGTGTGGAATTTTATCAAAACACTCTAAATTTAGTAAGGGTGTCTAAGCAAATGAGAGAAAAGATGATTCAGAAGGTATCTTACATCATCAGATTCTCTACTACTGAGCCATTTTCCCTTTTTTTTCTTTCATATTATTTAATAGTTTATGTCAGACCACATTTTACTTTTCAGTACCTTTTTTTCCTGTTATGTCATTGATTTCTTCAGTGCTTAGTGAATTGGTTGGGTTTTTCTCTTATACATTTCCTGAACCATTTCGTGTATTATAGAGAGTCTAGTTCATGAATGTTTGACATATTGTACATATAGAACTGTTTAAGCATGTTGTCTTTTGGGGTACAATATTTTTTACCTCTTCCATTCTTTAATCTTTACTGGCTGTGCCATCATCTTAAATATCTGCAAATACATTCTACCAAGTGTACTGTACTTTAATTGCAATTATTGCTGAAAAAGTTGTGGTTTATAATTTTAAATATTTATAAAAATGGCATTCTGTATATTCAACTAAATAAAATAATTGTTCTATATAGGATATTTAATTTAGGATAATTAATAATAGGTTATATAGAATTAATAGATAATTCTAGGAATTAAATGGTGGTGCAAAGATTTTACACTATTTTAGGATTTTCAGTATATATTACCGAGTCACCCTGTATAATTTTGCATTATGAATCCCATGTGTGTGTGTTTTGTTTTTTGTTTGTTTGTTTTTTGTTTTTTGTGTTTTTGCATACTCAATTTCTGAAGCAACTAAGCTGCTGAAATAAAAATGTTATTTCCTTTCTGATTCTGTGCTGGGAATGTAAGAGTTCATGAGGTTTGAGAAAGTTAGTAACCATACACATTTTTATACTAAATACAAAAATTTAAGATTGTTCAGTGGAGAACTGAGCTAAGTGAACAAGCAGAAAACAGAGGAGTTGTTCTATAGGTCTGAAAGCAGTGTCTCCTGAACCCTACCCTACTGAGTAACTCAGGAACTCTGTCTAAAACCCTGGAAAGGTCAGAGCATGGGGATATGAATGGGTCTATATTAAACAACCTTTACTACTGCAGTTGTAGTGAATAGAGAATAGTTACTTTAGCTTAACTTTGTCCTTCATCTTTTTTTTCAAAGCCAAATAAATTGTTATAAACTCTCAGTGTTCATTTATTTTTTTTAACTGGGTTCTACTTTTAAAAACTGAAACATTGATTTATTCTTTTTTTTCTATTTTAATAATAAAAATTCGGATGCTCCTTCTCACCATAGCAAGATACATACAATTCTAGAATAACTTTGAAGTCTAGTTCTTAGTGCAGGAAAAAAGTAAATACATAAAATTGTTTGCTGAAATTCCTTTGTGTCCTCTCATGTTGGAATGTTGCTGACATATGAAATACTATCATGTTTGCATAGCGTGACATCTTTGCAAAGAGAGGGATTCTAGGAATACTTTTCATCTGATATTTTCATCTAAATTGAGTTACATGCATAGATTTTAGATTGCAGGAAGCTTATGGATAATTATCCCCTTTATGTTGAATTTTATTTTATGAGAATTTAGTTATATTTGTTAAGTATATAAAATGTGTATTAAAAATGGATAATCTAAAACAAATTATTGCTAATTAGTCCATCTGCAATTTGTCAGGGGTTTTAGAGTAAAAAAAAAAAAAAATAGATCACATACAAAATCAACACAAACCTACAGGTTAGAACCACGAATTCTTATGTGCTATCTTCCAGTCTGTGAGAAAAGGTTCTTGGTTAGTTTTGCTGCAAGCAGGCCGGAATCAAGGACCCAGAGTGGGTCCCACAGTACCAACCAAGAGGGTCCTTGACTTCCCATAGGATGGAAATCAAACACAAGCCAAGATGAAGTAAGAGCAAAGTAAGAGCAAAGTTTATTGAAAACACGGATAGAGTGTTTGGAAAACTCAGACAGGAAAAGGCACAGGGGTTTCATCTTTGCTTGCGGTCTGGAGTTTTTACTGAGGTCAGTGGTCTGGTGTGTGTGTCCTCTCAGGCATCCAGGAACTGATCGAACAAGGACAAGTGCTCAAGTGTCCTCCATAAGTCATTTATACCCTGGAGACAGGGGTCTTGGCTTCAAGGTATTTGGAGTTGATGGTCTTGAAAAATGTTCATGACAACATTTTATTGTCATGGAACATGTTATTTTTGTGCTGGAAGATTCCAAGGAAATCAGTAACTAAACTCCTTGACCTTTACATGGTGGGTATTCATTAAGCCATGTGTAAAGTGAGGGTACAGACACTAGCAAGAATAGAAGCATGAAAAGAAGCAAAGGAAAAAATCAGCTTTTTCTTTCATGGGGTCCCTTTGGTTTCCCTTTCTCAGTTTCACACATTTCTCTTCATTCCTATAGATTTCTTTGCAGCATGACTTTATCTTTGATGTTAGTGAAACCAGTAACCTTGGATTAGCTCTGTGAGTATACTAGATCCAAAGAGAAATAGGCTTATTTGACTATACTTGGAATCAGTATATGTAAAATCCTATCAAAGAGCTACTGCCTTGACAAAGTACCACACACTGGGTGGCTTCAAACAACAGAAATTGATTGTCTCATAGCTCTAGAGGTTAGAAGTGGAAAATCAGTGTGTTGGCAGGCCATACTCCCTCTGTTACCTGTTGGAAAGAATCCTTCTTGCCTCTTCTAGCTTCTGAGGGTGGCTTAATCCTTGGTGTTCCTTGGCTTGCAGCCACATCATTTCAGTGTCTGCCTATATTGTCACATGACATTCTCCCTGTATGTCTGTATTTTCACATCTACAAGGACTCTGTTTCCAAATAAAGTTACAGTTCTGAGGTACTGGGAATTATTATGTCAATGCATGTTTCTGAGGGAAACAATTCAGTCTGAATGCCATTTTATATAGCATGTAGAGAGCCTTAAAAGACTATCATTGGCCTTAATGGGTTGAGTTCCTTGTATATGAGACAGACAAGGATGGTTATATTTAGGGTAATACACAGAATCTGATGTCTCATACTCTAGAAATCACCTGTAGTTACACAAAACTAATAAAAATTATCTGAGACCATGTTTCACATTTTCATTTCTAATAGAAAATAATTATTTCTACAGAAAATTATGAAAGTTTTCTTTTATCTTTTGTATATTTACTATGTAGCTTTCTTGTTTTTTGAAAATAAAACATTTTATTTCTGAAAATATTCTGATAAAAATTTTGATTTCTTAAAATGGCACATGTCAACTACCTGACCTCTTGTTCAACTCTGCCCTGATATCCACTGATAATATTAGATAACCATATTCAAGTTCTTTTAATATAAGGTTATGTAACAGATTTTTTGCACCTTATGTATAGATAATGAGTCTATTTTACTGTCAGTATAGTCATCATTTTCTTTTATCACGGCTAAGCTAGAGGAATGATCAAAAAGCATATTGGAATGAAAGAATAAAATTGATTGTTAAGCCATAAAGGAGCAGTATGCATGGTTAGTAGGGTAATATTTCCTAAATGAGTTTTCTTAAGTTCAGTGACCTAATAATCAGCTCTTAAAATTATTGTAAAGGTATAAAATTTCAATATTCTAATATAAGTCTCAAATATAAGCCACATTTTAAAAAATCTCACTTTTTTAAAAAATGTTTTTTAATGTTTATTTTTGAGAGAGAGAGAGAGACAGAGACAGAGCATGAGAGTGAGCAGGAGAGGTGCAGAGAGAGAGGGAGACACAGAATCTGAAGCAGGCTCTAGGCTCCAAGCTGTCAGCACAGAGCCCGACGTGGGGCTCGAACTCACAGACCACGAGATCATGACCAGAGCCGAAGTTGGATGCTCAACCGACTGAGCCACCCAGGCGTCCCTAAAAATCTCACTTTTATCTAATGCATAATTATATTATGATTACATTAAATCACCATTGTGAACATTATGTCTAAATCGTTTTTTTTTTTAATTTTTAAAAAAAATTTTTTTTTCAACGTTTTTTATTTATTTTTGGGACAGAGAGAGACAGAGCATGAACGGGGCAGGGGCAGAGAGAGAGGGAGACACAGAATCGGAAACAGGCTCCAGGCTCCGAGCCATTGGCCCAGAGCCTGACTCGGGGCTCGAACTCACGGACCGCGAGATCGTGACCTGGCTGAAGTCGGACGCTTAACCGACTGCGCCACCCAGGCGCCCCTGTCTAAATCTTTTAATACCTTTCATCAGACTTCAGAGACCTCAGTGGAAAATTTGTATATTCAATAATTATATTGGGAAGACTCACACAGAGAATATTTTTCTTAGGCCAAATTAATAATTGCTTTGATATTGGAGTGGCATCATCATCATAGAATAAAAGAATCCCTGAAGGCAAAAAGTAGTGAATATCACTTTGCCACCCAGTTTAGTAGCTAATACATAAATCTCCTTTCCAAATTAATATGTATTGACAACAAACAGTATTCAATATATTATTCTGAATGGGCAAATAAAGTATCCGAAGGTGTAGCTCAATGTTTTAATAAATATTAATGATTCTCTGATGACCCTAATTTGCTTGCTAATTTTTTCCCCTTGAACTTCAAAATCATACTATTCATCTACACTTTATTTTTTACTATTGTTCTCTATATTAAAATAATGGAAAAGTAAAGGGAAGGAAGTTCATGATCAGTAATCAGCCAAAGTAGACATGAGTGGGACCTTAGTCCTGTGACCGACAAAGAAACTAAATTAGAATTACCAAAAGGAAATAAGACTTTATGATAGATTATCTCATAGCTTATATTAATTTTGAATAACATAAAATCCACACTGAAGATGTAGAGAGACTCTATCACAATTTAAAACATTTGTAAAAATAAAATATGTGGCTTATGTACTGGGGCATAGGCATTCACATTGTCTATTAATAGTAGGCAACCGTGGCCTACTGAGGAGCTGTCAAAATTATTGACCATATTGAACACCAAATTCACTTTAAGATTTGAAATTTATTTGTGGTACACCCACACCCAAATTCTGACTTGAGATCAAAATAAGGACATGGTAATTTTTAAGTCTTTTAAAGTAAGACAAAACACGTTATAAGGAAATCATATCTAAGTTGAAAAACACAGGAAGGGAAGGAATGTTTCTTTTTGACACCTTCATAGATTTAGGACTTAGTTTTAACAAAAGTTGTACTTTAAGCATTTTATAAAGTTGGCAAATAAGAAAACAACTTTAATGAATTATCTTATTGTCCTTTTCACAAACCAATCAATAACAACTCTTTCCCTCTAGAGATAATTAAAGTTGATCTAATTAGATTGTCTTCACTTACAAACATGCCATGTAAATAAAGTTAATTTATTATCACACCTAGTTCACCTCTTGGCATTATTATAGTGTAATAATGGAATTATTGTTGCAAATCTTATGACAAACTATATATAGATGCCTAACATTTTTGCTTGAGGCAGGGTCCCTTCTTTATTATGTTATAATGAAAAAATATAGCTCATTTTCTGTCACACCATGTATAAACTTGGGCAAGCACATCCAACTATGTGTCCTTAAAACATTCAAGTTTAAATGTTGAATACAGCTGATACCTTTTATACCAGGAAACTGTATGTATGAGTGTATTAATGCACATTATTATTTAAGATCCTATACAATGTTTTATATTTATATAATGAAATAAGAATTACTATCAATATCGTTTGTAATTGAAAGGAAAGAAATATACTTAAAATGGAACTATTTTATATTGTTACTTAAAGCTTTCACTAATTCAGCAAACACTTCTTCAGATTTTATTCTGTATTACAGAATATGCCAGTTAATATGCCAGTTAATAGTTTATGGTGGTGAACTATAATTATGATGCCACAATATGTAGGATATTTATTTCAGAGCTTAATTGGCATGTGTGCAGATTGTAACCAACAGATTAAAGAAATTCTTTGATGTTGTTTCATGGAAGAGAGCAAAGAGTCCCCCAAATCAGGCATTATTATAGTGTCATCATGATAAGTGCCATGAACACATATAAGTGAAGATATTATTTATTTATAAAATTTCCTTCAAATTGATTTTCATATAACATATTTAAAAATTTTTTTTTCTATTTACCTACATATTTATTATTTTCTTTGTTCAACATCTCTGTTTGTACCTAAGAACCGCCTTCTGGAATAATTTTCTTTTTCTTGAAATAGTTTAAAAGTATTTTAATAAGGGAATTTTAATTGAATTATCTCTTAAGATTTTTACTTTTATTTCACCCTCATTTGGAAACTATAGTCAACTATAGTTGTTATGTAATTGTGTGTTCCCTAATGAAGAATTTGCCCTGTTTCTAGCTTTTTTTGTTGGTTTTGAGAAGTCTTACTCATCCTACTTTTCATTCCTTTAAAAGAAATCTGTCCTTGGTTTTTAAAGTTTTATTTTTTAGAATATTGTTTTTAAATATTCTTTGTTTTTAAGGTATTCTGTTAATATTTATTGTTTATGTGACAGTATTTATTGTCTTTTGTTTATCTGTTTGGGATCTGTCTTTCTCAATGTAAGGATAGTTATGTTTAATTATTTATGAGAAAGTCATAGTCTTAATCTCATTGATTATTGTCTTTTCCCATTTCTGTCTCTTCAGTCCTTCTGGACCTAGTGAGTCCTGAAATCTCTCCATTGTGGGACCAAACCTTTTCTTCATTTTACCAAATATTTTTTTTGAGCCACAGTGATTCTTTCTGGGTAATTTCTTCACACTATATTCTCTTGAACTGTGTTTAATGTAATATTTTACTTAACCTGTCATTTGAGATGCGAATATTAATTCTTTATTTCCAGAAGTATATGGCTTTCCTTCAAGTTTGCATATCATGTTTTATCATTTCTTATTCCTTAGTAATGCTCATTTCATGCTTTATATATAAAATATTAGTATTTTCATTTTTAGTATTTTATTTTGCAGGTTTTTTACTTGATGTTCCTCTTTCCATTTCTCTTATTTCTCAATTTTCTGACTTTGTCTTTATTCTTCTTTTTTTTTCTCTCTCAGATTATAAAACTTTGACATTTATTTGTGAGTAATCGTTAATCTTTAAACAACCAGTTTAAATTTATTTTCCAGTTAGAGTGTGTCTTTGCATGTATTGGGCTCCCAGGGACATTACAAACCAAGATCACTTTAAATGAAATTTTCAGCTCTCATTTTTGAGCCATCACAGGTAGAATAAATTCATGTCTGAGAGTCATGTCTTCGAGAGCTCTCAGAGGATGCTTTTTTTATTTTTGTTTAATTTAAAGTTATAGTGGAAACAGGCAAACTTCGCAATAGCTTCATCTGCAGGGTAGATTTCTTACTACTTTGCCACCAGAGTGTCATGTTTCGATGATTGAGGGATCTCCACACATAGCTCCCAACTTGCATGTATCCCAGGTTGGTCTTTACTCCCACATGAAAACCCAGGCTCTAGGCTACCAGAGATCAGTAGATGTCTACTGCACTATTACCTTTCATTTACCTTTCTGTATTTATATTTACCATCCCTTCTGGGCTGCAGACATTTCCTTTACTCTTCAGTTAGTTCTTTCAAATATTTAAGATACATACATATGTGTGTGCGTGTGTGTGTGTGTGTGTGTATGTATATATATATTTAAAACATGTTATAAAACAATTTTAAGTGTTTGATGGTGAGAGCTTTTCTGTGGATAGCTAGGCATCCTACTCCTGAAATGGATGCCTCACATTTTACACTGAAATGAAGTTAGCCATGCCCTAGGCAATAATATCTGTGAATTCACCAGTTGGCTCCTCTAGTCAGTGTCTTATTTTAAGGTACACTTAAGAAAAATACATGTACTTACAAAGACATGTACCTGTGTGTTTCATAAAATCCTTTTAATAGCTGAGATATATGTAACACATTTCTTGAAATGTTGGAATAATAAAGAAGTCTAGTCTGAATTCTATTTTCATCACTAAGTATCTGTATGAACTTTGGGAAAATTCTAAAAAGTTTTTGTATTTACAGTTTATTCATATAAAACCAAGAAAAGTGTATTTACTTTAAAATATTCATGTGATTTTCAAATAGGGTTATTTATATTAAATTCTTAGCACAACTCCTAAAGCAAAGTAAGTGAATAATTATGCTCTTTAATTTATTCAAAACACGTTTATTTACTTCTGTCCATGTCTAGGTACTCTTTTAGATGTGGTGAATACACAGGTGCACAATACAGACACATTCCCTATCCTCATGAAAAGTCAGGCATTAAACTGATATATATATATATATATATATATATATATATATATATATATATATATATATATCGGGAGTATCACATGCTATATTCTGAAGAAAAATAGAAAAATGATGCTGGATAGCAGAGAGAGTGACAAGGGAAGGAATGCCACCTTACATAAAGTAGTTATGAGGACCCTTTCTAACAGAAAGAGGCCAGATCATCCAATGTCTTGTAGATGATGTAATGGAATTTCTATTTCATTCTATTTTGTCTTAGAGAAACTATAGGAAAATGTTGAGCATAAGGGTGACAGAATCCAATTTAAGTTTTATGCAGATCAATCTGGCTACTCCAGAGAAAATAAAATGTGGAAGAACCACAATAGTGATAGCTACTAGAGCAGTTAGAAGGCCATTTTAGTAATGAAGGTGAGAAATCATAGTGACTTGGATTAAGAGAGGTTGTGGAGGTAATGAGAAGTATTTCGTTATCTTCAAATATATTATGATGTTAGAATTAATAACTTGCTGATAGATTGGATGTAGGTTATGAAGGAAAGATGTCAAAGGTGAGTCATAGTTTTTAGCATGAGCACTAAGTGAATTATGTGGCATTTATTATTAAGATGGATTATCGAAGTCATAGATAGGAGTCATGGGAGAAATGGCCATATATGTCACCTCAATTTGCCTAGGAAAGTCCTATATCCCAGCCACTTTAACATCATTCCTAGATTTTAATTTTTTTAAGGATGTATATTTATAGTGCTTTCATTCAAATAAGCTGTCGGTTTGATAGACCTTCATTTTGTACTTGCTACTTTTGCCATTGTCTTGTCTAACAGTGTCTTATTGTCTGTCTGAATGCACATGCATTTTTCTTGTAGTTGTATGAATTTTTGTTTCACATATTTTGAAGCCCTATGAACTGCACATACATTTGTGATTTGTCCATTTTCTTGATTGAGACTTTTAAGAATATGAAATTACCTTATTTATCCCTGGTAATATACTTTGTTATGAAGTATACTCTGATAGTAATATAACCACTCCTACTTTCTTTTGATCAGTGCTCACATGGCATAACTTTTCTATTATTTACTTTTAATCTATTTATATTATTATAATTAGAGTGGGCTTCTTGTAGGCAGTGTATAGTTGGGTGTAATTTTTAAAAATCCAATTTCAGAATCTCTGTTTTTGAATTGATGTACCATTTGCATTTATTGTAATTGTTGATATGGTAGGATGTAGGTATACCATTTTGATATTTGTCTTCTATTTACCCTCTGCTCCCTGTTTACCTACCTTTTATATTTTCATTATATTTTACTATATGATTTTAATCTGTTTACTGGCTTTTGGGCTACATTTTGTTATTTTAGTTTGCTAGCATTCATTTCAAGGAGAAAATACACATAGTTTAGTCTAATGAGAGCTAATATTACAAAATCACAAGTAAAACATGGAACCCGGAATTCAACACACCTTGAAAATCACCTGCACAATTTTATTTTGTTGTCATCATCCATATATACTTAGAAAATTTAAACATGGAACTACACACTTTTATATTTACGCAGATATTTTCCATTTCTGTTGCTTTCTTATTCCAAAAGTTCTGTGTTTCTTTTGGGGATCATTTGTCTTCAAGCTATAGACCTTCTGTTAGCATTTATTTTAGAGCAGTTTTGCTGGTGATGGATCCTCTTTGTTTTCCTTCATCTTTATTTATTTAGCTTTATCTAAAGAATATTTCAATTTGATGATGGATGTTGACATTCCATCTAACACTTCATAGACATTGTTCTACCATGGTTTCTGTTGAAAATTTACTGCCATTTGAGTCACCACACCTTTACATACAGTATGACATTTTTCCTTTATTGTTTCAAGATTTTTTGCTTTGTATCTTATTTTCTGCAATTTGATTATATTTTATATGAGTGGGCTTTTATATTATTTTTTCTTTGTTTTTTTGGAGTTTATCTTCTGTGGGATGCGCTGCTTCTTGAATCATTCAGTTTATTATTTTTACCCAATTCACAAGTTGTAAAGAATGTATTTCTTCAAATACTTGTGATATGCCAGTCACCTTATCCTGTCTCTATGGGGCTTCAGTGACAAGAGTATCAGACCTTTTGATATTGCCCTACAGGTCTTTATAAATCTATTCATTCTTTTATTTGTTTCACTCTGTTCTTCATATATGTATTAGTTTCTTGGGGCTTCTGTAACACAGTACCACACTGTCTGGCTTAAAATAACAAAAACATATTTACTTATGGTTTTGGAGGCTAGAATTCAAAAAGCAAGATGTCAACAGGGTTATGCTTCCTCTGAGACTCTGGGTAACATCCTTCCTTGCTTCTTCATAGCTTCTGATGGTGAGCATCAATCATTGGCATCCTTGATTTGCAGCTACATCACTCCCGTCTCTGCCTCTGTCATCACATAGTATTCTTCCTGTGCATCTGTCTCCTCTTCTTATAAGGACACCAGTTGTATTGGATTAAGGGCTCACTCTACCCTAGTATGACTCATCTTAACTAGTAGCATCTGCAATGAACCCATTTCCAATAAAGTCACATTCTAAGGTTCTAGGAAGGACATGAATTTTGGGGGAGATGTTAACTAACCCAGGACAAAATTGTATAATTTCTACTGATATATGGAAAATTCCACTGGTCCCCTGACTACTGTCATCTCCATTCTGATATTGAGCCCATTACAGTGAATTTTTTATTTCATATATTATATTTTTTAGTTAAAAATTTCAATTCTTGGGGCACCTGGGTGGCTCAGTCAGTTAAACATCCAACTCTTGATTTAGATTTGCTCAGGTCATGATCTAATGGTTCATGGGTTGGAGCCCCACATCGGGCTCTGTGCTGCTGGTGCGGAGACTGCATGGGATTCTCTCTCTTTCCTTCTCATGCTGCCCCTCTCCTGCTTGTGCCCTTTCTCTCTCTCTCTCTCTCTCTCTCTCTCAAAATAAATAAATAAATAAAAACTAAAAAAATTCATTTCTTCCTTTTCTCTTATTTTCTAATTTTCCTTCCAGGAGCGTTCCACACTCATTTATAAGTTAAAGAGAAATGAGATATGACATACATTCAGCAAAATCAAGTGGTTTACTATGGCTGAAGGGATGTATGTCTGTGGTACTTTGTAATACAGGAATAACAAAGTAATAACAGTACAAAGTAATAACAGTAAATGGAGAGAGGGGAACATACTTTTGAGGATTAAGAGTTGATTGGATGTGTAGGGGTGAAAAAGATAAAGATTAGGGTGTTTCCTAAATATGTTTCTTGGAAAACTTTATGGACCTTGATGCAACTCACTCAGATGAGAGCTATAAGAAGAGGAACAGAATAGCCTAAACAGATTAATAATTATCCTTTCAACATGTAGAATTTGAGTAGCTGTGAAATATCCTAGGAACTATTAACCATAGGCAGATAGATATACACATTTTAAGCCCATGAGAGAGGTCTGTATTAGATATAATTTGCTAATTATTGTAGTTTTTCTGAAGCTTAGAACATAAGCCTCATGAGAGGCCAAAACTGTCTGCTTTGTTTACTCCTATGTTCCAACACCTAGTAAAGTACCTTCCCCAATTAGACATTTGATAAACATTTGTTGAATCAATGAACCAGTTTGTATCTGATATTTAGTTTGTACGTGTTGATGAGATCACCTGAGTAGATTATATACCATGAGAACAGAGGACCAAGAGCACAGCCATCCAGATAGTGCACACATATGTAATGTCAATTCCATTACATACAATTGAAACTTGAGGAGAAATAGCCACTGAGATAAATGGGAACCTAGAAAATGAACTATGTAGAAGTGTAGACAGAGAAAGTTTCATAAAGTTTGTCAGAATGAAGTCAGTGACTACCGAAGTCATGTAAGGAAACAAAGAAAAAAGGGTCTCCTGATCTGGTGTCACTACAAAGATTGGAGATGACCATATTGAGAATAGCTATTGGAATGATTAGGCAAAAGTGAGATCGAGGTATGTTGAGGAACGAATGAGAAAGGAGCAAGTGAAACATGTTAACTTACTTGCAATGAAAGGAAGAAATATGAGTTATAGCAAAAGCAAGGTACAAAATTTGCTATTGTATGTGTACTAAATGGAACGAAAGAATAATATGGGAAAATTGGAGGACACGAGAAAAAGTAGGCATAAAAGAAGTGCAAATTTACAAAATTTAAGTTCAAATGCTATTACTCTTTTGATTTACTAGTGCATTTCTGAACACACGCACATTGTTGAATGGGCAGTTATACACAGGAAGATTAGACAAAGTTTTAATTAAGAGGTTTTTTGGTCAGTGTCTTGCAGTGAATGCTAATGAGGTATATTGCATACATTGAGACTGATTTTCATTTGTGCATCAACCCTGTTAATAAGAGTATCTAATTAAGACATTCATTAAAAGTCTATAATGTTAACTTAATGGGAAAAAATTCAATAGAACTCCATTAGGTTCTCCTTGTTACCTTAAAATTATACAAGTTTAACAAATGCCTTAATTAGTAAAGGAAAGGAATATTAAACAATTTAATTTAGAATTATTTAATGTAGAGAATAACATTTTCTAGTGCTGATGTTTTATTTTATTGATACATAATGTAGATATATTTTTAAATATCTAATAATTTATTTCATTATAGGTCAGTAATACATGTTTCTGTGGAGGTTGTAGAGCTGTGATGTATAAAATAAAATTCTAGAGAGACCATCGTAAAGCCTTTATGGTAGTTCTTGTGCAGGTGTAATTCTCATTATTTTGTTTCCTTCAGAACTGGAAGTTCAAGTTGATAATAGATATTTGCTCAGTTTTCAAAGACTTTTGACATCATGTTGTATTCGAACAAAGAAAAAGGAACAAAGCAAAAATTTTATTGAGATAAAAGTCTTTGGGTTTTCATGCAGTGGATGCAGTCATGATGCTTTCAGTTCTGTTGCAGCTGTGGTTGCATTTTTTCCCTGTATTTTAATCCAGTGTTTTCCTGTTTCCTCATAAGGGTTATTTGGATTACTAAAAATTTTATGATTAATCATAACATTAGTAACAGTATTCATCTGCCAACAGCCCTTAATAAAAGATTTGACACAGTTATGGAACTATAAATCAAAGATTTTGGAGAAGGCTTACTTCAAGGAATCTGATATTTGAATATTGAGTATTGAAGGTCATAATACTCCTTCTCAGTAAGTTCTGAATACTAAAAATTAACCAAAACTAATGATTTTAGGAACCTGGCTCTTACTTTTGTATTCTGATGATATCAAAAGTCTTAATGAAAATACTACATGACAGAATCTATTCAAAACCCAGTAGTTCCTATAATCTGATACCATTCTGGATTTCAAAGAATTTTGCCATGTTAGTCTGGGAATCATGACTGGCTTACCATAAGTTTGCGCCAAAGATTTGCATTAAGTAAATTTCCTTATAAGTAGAGCCTGAGATGGGGAATCTTGATCAAGTGTTGTACTGGGGGAGTATTCTCAGTAAAGAAGACGAAGGAAGCAAGTAGAAGGAAAAAAACCAAAGTAAGAATGCCGTTATAGCTGGGAACTAGCTGCAGTTTGCACAGGAAAGTGCTGAAGCGCAAGTTGCACCATGGAATTAGTAGCACCTTGACACAAGAGAACTTTTTATACCCTTGTATCAGTCAAGTGACTCAATGCTGCATCAGAACTGGAGAAAAGAAGTCAAGAGTCCTCAAACATGTAGCACTCATTCATCTAAGCAATTTGCTGGGTAAGGGAGTAACTCAAAGTTATCTGCTAACATTCACAGCAGCTGGTAAAGTGTTTTTGGGAGTTCATTCTTTGAATAGTAATTCTCTTTTACTTATTTAAATATTCCCTAGTTCTTGTCTTTACCAAGAAATTTTGTATTATTGTAACTTATATTGAGTGTTTCAAACTGCTGATAGATGATTTTCAAACTATTCCACGTGCATTTTGTTTTTCCTTTTAATGAAAGTAGAGGCAGGATATAGTCTCAGATTTGATATTTTATGATTTTTAATGTTTATTTATTTTTCATTTATAGAGAGAGTGCAAGCAGGAGAGAGGCAGAAAGAGAGGGAGAGTGAGAATCCCAAGCAGGCTCCATGTTGTCAGTGCAGAGCCTGATGTAGGGCTCGATCTCATGAACCATGGATTCATGACCTGAGCCTAAACTAAGAACCAGATGCTTAACTGACTGAACCACCCAGGCTCATAATTTCTGAGTAATACAGACTAGAAATAATAAAACTGTCTAACACAGTGTGATACCGATTTCATTTTGTTAAGATTTTACTAAAACACATGCCAAAGAGACAAATGCAGCAGAAGAGCTGAAACAAACATAGAAAAAATGCAATGCAACACATTTTTCTCTAAGTCAATGAAATATCTAATGTAAAATAGCTAATTAGACTCCAGAATATTTTCTTTCATTTTTTACACAAATATGTGGTGGTGTTTTTGTTTCCTCACAACTTCTGGAAAAGCTTTCTTGTGGGACAACCTACAGACTTTGCTGTAATAATTTGTCCTGAGCGTATAAGTGATACTAATTACCTTTATTTTGGAGAGGATACTCAAGCATCTGAAAGCAGTGCTAATCTCTGTCATTCACCTCAGAGGTGTGGAATTGCTGTTGACTTACTATCTTGGTGAGCAGCTGTGTGTGTGAGAGAACAGTTTCAGCATGTATGAGATGAGGCAACGTACAAAGTAATTCAGAACCTACCAAATTTATTTAAACATGCCAATTGAAACACACAAACCAATAACTACAAAGTCCATCACAGAACCAAGTAATAGCTTAAAGTTAAGGGTAATGAGAGATTCATTAAAGAGGTGAAAATACAATATTCAAAAAATAATAAAAATTGGACAAATAAGCATGGGTTATAGAGAGAGAGTGTGAGCAGGGAAGGGTCAGAGAGAGGGAGAGGAGAGAAAATCTTGAGCAGACTCTGTGCTCAGCACAGAGCCCGATGTGGGGCTTGATCCAACAACCATAAAATCATGACCTGAGCTAAAATCAGGAGTCAGAAGCTCAGCTGACGGAGCCACCCTGGCACCCCAAGATAGTTTTAAAATACAAAGATAAAGTATTGTCAGTGTATGGGAGCAGAGATGTAAAATGCATATGCAGTGAACAGTAGGCCACGTAGGTTGGAATTGGGTACTGTTACATAGAGAGAAAAAAAACAAAAACAAAAACCAAACAGTAGAAAGGGGATTATATAGAGTCTTATGTAATAGGCTCAGAAAACTGTTGTTTTTTAGGGAGCAGAAATATATGACGGACTTTTGAAATATAGAATGACATGAACAGAACTAGGCTTTTAAAGATGGACATAGCTATAGCATTACTCAGTGGTATTTATGTGGTAAAGAAACAGTTTAGAGAAGCAAGTTAAGTAACAGTTTTAAAGTGGTCCCAAAGTAGACTCCCTCCCCAAAATAGTAAGGACTTAATTTCATAATTGCTTTTGAAAAAAATGCAGATGTTCCAGTCACATTGCATACAGATTTCTTTTCATTACAACCACAGCACAGAGGTCACTGACACGCTAAATCCCACCTCTTCCATCAAGGAAATAAAGAAAAAAGGGTATACATATGTGCTTCACTCATTTCTGCTGCTCCTTAGACTGACATCAAAGAACCTGTGTACATATATGATATTTGTAAAATTTAGATTCCTTTAATTCAAAATAACGTTAAGGTCATAAAGGTCATTACTGTGATAACAAATCTGAACCACCTTGACATTTAGGATACATGTTTAGTGTGTGTAATACGCACACACACACACACACGTGTGCACACACACACTTTTTCTCATTCTTTATTTCTGGGAGATGACAGAATCAAAGAATTATTACAGGTTGGTGGGAGAAAACTGAAAATAGAATTTCATACAATTCCATAAGAGGAAAAAGGAAACACAGGGATCAATTAGCTGTGTCAAGGAGAATGTATATTAAAGAAGCCTCAGTAGGAATTAAATTATTTTGATTCAATGTATCCTTTTATTTATAAGTCCTCTTTCTTTGACACATAAATGACATTGTGAACACTGAGGTCAAAAATGGTGTCTTTGCAACCATAATATATACTATGTGCAGAGTTCTCAAATACTGTGTTCTAAATTGAATTATTAATATTTAATTGAATAAGTCAGAGAAAAGAACAAGAAGAGTTTGTCTTCAACTTACAAAGGGGTTAGGTCCCTTAAAGTCACATAAACCAGTGATGTAGAATAATAGATGCATGTTTATCATTAAAATAGCAAGAATTGAATTCATTCACTTATTCATTTAAGCAATTACTTGTTGAGTATGTACTTAGTCACATTGCAAAATATTACCCAAAAAAAGGAGGGGGGAGATATTAACCCTCCTCTTAAAAAATGCCCTTTTCTAGCTTAGTGGAGAGGAAAACATGACAGCAATTCAATCAACATAACCTGTCAGATTCATAGTATAATAAATGTATAATTGTGCAATGGAAATAGATAGGCAGGTGCTATTTTCTACTGAAACAGACACAAAAAGGTCTTCTGAACAGTCAATGGTAATGTCACTCTTCAAGGCTTGTGGAATATTACAAGTAGATAGATAGGAAGGGACCGAGAAAGAACATACCAGACAGAGGAAAGAGCACATGCAATGGCCTAGGTCATTAGGTATAATGACATATTTGTGCAAAAATAATTTGTTATGATTGAGCAAAAGAAAAATTGGCAGAAACTTAGGCCAGATAATAAGTGATTGAGGAGTCATTGAGAAGTTTTATGTGGTGGAGGAATGTGATACCAAATAATCACTGTCTGTACAGGGAAGAGATTAAAAGCAGAGAAAATCGTTAAGAGGCTTTCACAATAGCCAAGAACAAAAAAACAAAACAAAACAATAAAACAGTGAGAACATGAACGAAGGCAGTATCATGGAGTAAAAAGGAATATTTTGTATTTTTCGAAAGAAATTAGGGCAATTGGTGTTAAAGGGAGGAGATGAAATCCAGGACATTTTTCACCTTTCTGGGTTAAATGGCCAGTGGGCTGGATGACAGTTTTTTATACCAGCCTATAAAATTTTAGCTAGTCCACAGTATTGCTAAAGTATTGAGCTTTTATATGCACAATCTAATTTCGGTGCTGTCTCCCTTGGAACACTGTACCATAGGATCAAAGAGGAATGTCCCTGAATCTCCATGTTTCTTTCTCAGTGCTAATATAGCATGATAAAGCTGTGGTAGTGAGATGAGAGATAGTCTCTGTTTTTTCTTCTTTCAGTTCCCTGATTGGAAGATATTTGTGCTGAAGCCCATTTGGTTCTAGGGTGCCCCTATTTTCATTCTTTGTGTGTCATAAAAAAACTTAACCTGCAGAAACCATTTTGTAACTGATGACTATGATCCTAGGTTAAGCTGCATTACATATATAACAAAGTTTTGTTCTGCATAGGAACATCGTCAAAACTTTGAAATTAATACAAGTTCTCCCAGACAGAGGGAACATTATATAATCAGGAGCTATAGAGAATGGAGCTAATCACAAGTTTCTGGCTTCTCTGGATTCATAAGTGAAAGTGAAACAATATAAGATGTAATTCAGGTTGAGTGGGCATTATAGAAATAGAACATGCCAGTGTACTCCTTTTTAAACCCTTTGTCACTTCATATCATAGTCCCATTTTCTGTAGCAAATTCTGTTTTTTCTTTGATGAGCCTTATATTTAGGACATGTTGTGCATTTTAGTGTCAGGTACCAAGTTAAACTTTATGTAAAGATTATAAATCATCAAATTCTCAACCCTTCTGGGTGATACTAAAGGGGAAGTGAGAACACATAAGCAACAGATCAAGTGTTTTTAGCAGGGAAAGAAAATGATCTTCCACCATTTTTCAATTCATGGGTGTTTCCAGGTAGTAGTGTACAATAGTAAATCAAGTGAGACATAATTGATATGCAACTTATGAGAAATGATATCATGGCTGACTTCAAACAAATTCAATGGAAAAAAAAAGAAAAGCTGTAACAACCAAAAGATGTACAACTTACTTAAGTATCCTTAATTATGAAGCTTTTATTATTTCCTGTATAATTTTGATTTTATCCTTAAAATGATAAATGATTTTGTTAAATGATATTGTGACATATTGCAGAAACTCCACCCAAATATTTTCCCACTTTTTTAACCAAGATAGAACTAATTAAGCCATGAATTATTCTTTTTCTAATTACTATTCAATTATTTTTTTATGGTTTTCAGTCATAAAGCCATCATCATAGGATAGGTGCCTTATTCCCAGGGTACAGAATTAATGGGTGCATTGGATCAGACTCAGGTAGTTATTCTGTTACATTCACTTAAATTTCTTTTTCTAGTTAAATAGATTTTCTACTCAGAATTATTTTATGATAAGTATTGTCCACTCCAAAAGAAAAATAAAAGGCATTATCTTAGTATGTTGCAAGCCATTTAAATACATTCACAGATTTATCCATAGTACTGTAAAGTGTGCGGGAAAAATAGTTTCTTCATTTCCCTGAAACTATTCTAATTTATTTCAGTATAAGAAAATATCAATTTTGGTTGACTGTAGTAATTTCAGGGTGATCCTGAAGTTTGATCATTTTTTTTAAGTAACTCTCTCTTTTTTTAGATTAATGTTCAGTCCTTCAGTCTTTAAGAACCCCCATCTCCAAGTTAAGCTCTCTCTTGGGTCCTATTGGTTGAGGGAAAGAAACTGCCTCTGATTTGTGCTTAATATTTTTTAACTGTTCTCAGTCCTAGTATCTATTGTAACTATCAGTTTCTTTCCTGAGAATTAGGTCAAGATTAGCTTCTAAAAGTTGAAGCAAAAGGAATTCATGGTCTGTACTCTCTCTCTCTATGCTTAGTAATATGCTATAGCCTCCTAGGAAAGGCACTGGTCCAAATTTGTTTTTGCTTCTGCTACTAGTGCTGTGAATTTTTTTTTTTTTTAGTTCTACATGGTACCCAGCTCAGGTTTTCTGCTGTACCGCCATCCATTATACCACCACTTTCTACCTGATGATGGAAATTCCCTTACCGCAAATTATTTGATTATATAATGTCAGCTAAATACCGTGGCTCCCACAGGGATAATCAGGAGCGTCCTGGTCTCTTCTGTGAATCCTGGCAACTAAAAAAGCTCAAGACATCCTAGGCTTGGCATGGTGTATCAACTGTTTTATATTGATGTCCCACATTCAAAATAAATGCTCTGGAGAGCCTGTAGTATGATCTTTTTCAGGAGTCTCAAACATAAAATCTGAATTCAGGCAAAAGCCCTTAGACTTGCCATTTTTTTCTTAAAATAACCTCACATACCTTCATCACATTGCACTGAACACCAAAGAGCAGAGATCACTGCCATGAAAATCTTTCCTTCCATTTTTTTCTTTCCTTCTTATATAGTAATCACCTTTGCTAAAAGAAATTCTGTTGTTCTTCCTTCCATTTTTAATTAGGATTAATCGATGTTATATCCTCTTCCCCTGAGACAGAGGCCCTCATGACTTATACCATGGGCACAAAATCTATCCTTTCTACAGTGAGGCTGAAAGTTGATGTGAGCCATGCAGTATTGAATTAATATGATAAAGAAATTCAGAATCATTTCTTTCTATAAATCATGGCTTTAAAGTGCTCTCACTTTTCCTTTACTATTGCCTGGAAAGGTTAGGCCTTTGGTAATGATTTCTAATCTTCACATAAAGTATAACTTGGTATCTGACACTAAAATGTACAACATGTCCAAAATAGGACTTTAGATATAAGAATCTCTGCATTTAAAATTTTAACCATATTAAGGAAAAATCCTATTGGATCAGAATTGGAATATCTTTCTCTTTCCTATTAAAATAGCTCTGAAACATTCCCTTTCTCTCTGTCCTACCTGCCTTATCAAAAATAAACTAAACAAAAACACAGAAACCTCAGAAAATTGGATGCCTCAGGGTAACATCAGCAAGGATTCATTAATATTTCTCAAATTATCACCCATATTTTACATTTTATGATATGTGTTTACATCCTGATTAATTCAAATTATTTTTATGATATGGACATAAAACAGTAATATAAACCTAGTTCTACTTATCTAATCAGAATATTTACCAAACCATTCTCTTGTGGTTCATGTATGGTTTACTTATGAGTCTGTGTATGGATTTTGGCTAAGAACCTTGTAAATCTGAGTGAAGTTTTTGTGTGTGTACCTTCATTAATCATTTCTGAACAAAAGAACAACAACGTTTTCATCAGTTTCTCACAGGAAACTATGACACACAAAATATTAAGCATCTTTTCAAGGAAGAGATAGTAAAAAAATTATAAAGAATTATGACAGCCAATTAAAATAAGAAATAAAAAATGAAGAGGGAATGCTCATTAAAACATTGAAGTGGCCAAGCTATAGTTGTGTTAATGTAAGGATTATGTTAGACTTTCTCCCCTGTCAAATGCACTGGTCTTCTGCCCTGTCTGTCCCCAATGTCCATTCATTGCTTTCTCTAATCCACTTCTAGCACAGCTGTCAGAGACATCAAAATGCAAATCTCATCACATCACTCCTCCCTCCATAAATACAGCAAGAAATCTATAAATCTTATAGTCTCATTTTCTTGTTTGGTATTTCACAAGTGTTTGTATTTTAATTTAATAAGACAATAAAAGGGCAAAGTATGAAAGTCAAAGGGAGGAACTGGAGATACTTGTATTTTAATGTAAATAACTGGTTTGTCATGATGTATTTTTGATTACATCTTCATCTTATATTGCCATTGTCAATTTATTTTGACAATTTCGGTTTTTATTTATTTTATGTATTAGCATCCCAGAAGATAATGGATTGGCCGAATAAAAGAAAAAAAGAAATGATACAATTTTCATAAAATAGCTGATTAAAAAAGTGTAGAACAGGGCGCCTAGGTGGCTCAGTCAGCTAAGCGTCCGACTTCAGCTCAGGTCACCATCTCGCAGTTTGTGGGTTCGAGCCCCGCGTCGGGCTCTGTGCTGACAGCTCAGAGCCTGGATCCTGTTTCAGATTCTGTGTCTCCCTCTCTCTGACCCACCCTGTTCATGCTCTATCTCTCTCTCTCAAAAATAAATAAACGTTTAAAAAAAATAAAAATAAAATAAAAAAGTGTAGAACAGGTTAATGGGAATCAAAAATCATGGAGCACTTTCAGGGTGACAATTGAGAGAAACTAATGACCACATCTCATGAAAACAAAAAAAAAAAAAAAAAAAAAAAGAGAGAGAAGCAGGAGTTACCAAAATTCAGGGAAAGCTGGTAGCTAAGAGAGAGCTTAGGAGAGATCCAGGCATATAGAACATGTGCTCTTTATTAAATAGAGGAATGGAGACAATGCCAACCAACATCTTACAGATGGGAAGGAACTAAGGCAAGAATATGTTGGGCCTTTGGTTCTCCTTTTGATGCATCTCATTAGTCATACCCAATCAGAAACCAGAAAGCAAGAGGATCCTATTGATGTAGTGTGACAAGGTTCAAAGTCTAGACCACAGGGCTTGGTGGAAAAGGGTGAAGAGTGAATCTGGAGGAGAAAAAGAGTAACTAGATTGTAAGCATAGGATCAAAGAGGATGAAGAATTATTCTGACCTTGTGAGAATATCTTATCTTGGCTAAGTTGTTAGTTTTCAATACCTGTTAACAAATGATCGCAATTAGTGACTGCTGTCATTTTTTATTTTTTCAATTCAGTATTTTTATGTTTTCTCATAGGTTTGCAGAATACAGAGATTATATCTCTTATTTCTGTATAGCCAAAAGAAATCCAGTTAACTTTTAAAAGTAACATTTTAATTATATGGTATGCATGTGTGTTTGTGTATGTGTATGTATTAGCATTGAATCTGTTGCTGGTATTGTTTAACCCTTACACTCATTGATTTCTGAATAGCTAATAAAATGATTCAGTTATTAAGATAGATGAAAATGTTAACTTAGGCTGTCATTTGATGTTGTTACATGTTACTAATACCAAATATGATGCCATCTGTAACTTGATTACATATTTTTATATTAAGCAGTTAAATTTTCATTTAAAATTAGGTATTTATAAGTATTCTAACCTAATGAAAGTATAAAGAAGAGATTATATTACAGAAAAAGAATAAAATGTATCTGTGTTGGAATTAATTTCTTTCAGACTTTAATCCATTTACTTAATGTTTCTATATTTATCACTGAAAAATCAAATACAACTATAGAATTATTATTTAAATACATTCTATAACAATATAATTACTCCTATTATTCCTGAATTAATAATTATTATTCGTATTTATATCTTTTGCTTAATAAATACCTTACTTAGGATTCTATTTAGCTCACCATGCCCGACAAAAGCTATTGTTTTAGTTTTTATTTGCAACAGAAGTTAAGCACTTTATGCAATCTCTGTGGAAGGTGGTGTACACAAATTACCAGATTTGCAAATGGAAGATTTCTGACTTTTTCCTAGGTGTAAATGTGAGGAAATAAAAATTGATACTGCATTATTAATGTATTTTAATGTATAGGTATTATACATTAAACGTATAGTACATATCATTTTAGGGTGTAACACGAGTGTCTCAATGAATTAATGGCCTCATTGTCTACTGCTTAAAGATGTAACAATACCACAGGGGCTCCTACTTTCTGACACTTTTTCTAGGCGCTACAGAAAGCCCATTCCAGGCTAATGATAACTATGGAATCAGATGTAAAGGTTAATGAGAGAGTCCATATTTTCTTACTATGTATTTGAAAAGTTACACAGAGACAAATGGGTAAGCAACAACAGTAGATTTATCCAATGGTTGGACAGAGATACGGAGTATTGCATTTGTTAGAAAAGAAGAAAATTTTGACATTTAAGATGCTTAAAAGTATTAACTTTTTCACATTCCTTTTTTAGTTTTTTTTTTCTGAAATACTTTGTGTCTTAACAAACCTTTTGTTTTGCTGTCCTCCAGTATATATATATATTTTTCTGTTCCCAGGATGACTTACTAAAATATAATCAGATAATCTCATTTCCCTGGTTAAAAAAAAAAAAAAATGTAGGAGTGAGTCTCCAAGACTCATTATACTCAGGATTAAATATAAACTCAGGTTTCAGGATTAAATAGAGACTCATCAAGTTGATAATGGAAGCAATTGTGTATGTGTAGGCACCATTGCTTACTATATAGTATACTACAGAAAAAAGGCATATAATTACACAAGTAGTTATTTTATGGATAAACTATTGACTTATTAAGAAGGCATAAATAACATGAAACAGATTTCAGAAGATAAATTTGCTAGTGATATGCTGATTGCATTGGGAGAGAAGTGGACCATGTAGTTGACTGTATTTGAAGCAACTACATTAAGTTTAGAGAGAATAAAGGGGCACGCGAGGGAGTTGAAGAAAGGCAGCATTTCAAGAAATATTTCTAGGAAACCTTCAAAACTTCAGTGGTTAACTGGATAAAAGAGGTCATCTTAAGAGAGAACTAGGAGCTAATCTTAATTTTTCAGTTCCAGGAAAAAAAAAATAGAATTAGGATGAAGAGATTTAGAATGAAGGTCAACGATTTTAGTTATGGAATAACATGATCAGTCATATTTTAGATGCTTTTATTTTAAGATAAAAATGCAACTTTCAAGTGGAACTTCATCTAAAATAGGACCATCATACAAAAGCTACCTAATCTTTCTACCAACAAATTTGCTAGTCTGTTTTTCTAATTACTTTCTTTCCTTAGGTGATGATAGATTGTCTCTGATCCTGTCTAAGGCTAGCGGTTCTGGATCTCACCTCAAGCACTCCCCCCTTTGTCTAACTCATTAATTTCTCTCTCTTTATTGGATCATTCCCATTAGCAAACAAACCTGCTATTTCTTGTCATAAAAATTAATACTCTCCATTGCTTCTACATCCTCCAGTTTCCACACCATATCTATAATCTACAAGACATATTCATGAAATAATTGAATAAATTCTTACCTTGCAACCATTATATGGATACTATTCTAATAAACCCATGGCAATTATTATAGCAAATATACCAATGGATACCTTTAATCTCTCAAGAGAAATTAGTATAATTGACCTCTTGCTCCTTCTTGAAATTCATTCTTCTCTTACCCTCTGTGATGCCACATCCTTCTGAATTTCCTTCTACCTCACAGTAGACACTTATTTATGCTCTTGCCTGCTCCTATGTTAGGTTTGACCTCTAAGTGTCAGAGTACCCTGGAATCTTTGTCCTGTGCCCTCTTCTTGATTTCTTTGTGTGACATCATTTGATTTGAAGGTATTAAACAAAAATCTATTTGTCATGCATCTGAAGCCCTGGACACACCCATTAAATCTAGACTCTTATCTCTAATTGCCAATTGACCTGTCCATTGGGATTAGAAATAGCATCTCAAACTAAATAAAACCAAGTATTTCTTTGCATGTCTGTTTCCTCCACAGTCTCCCAATCTCAGCCAGTTCACTAAGTTTTGTTCAAGGCAACAATCTAGAAGATATCCCTGGTCTTTGATTTCACCTAAATCCCTACATTTGATTCAACTCCTATTGATTATTTTCCCAAAACATATAATAAATTTGTCTGAACTATTTGTCCTGGTTTATAGACATTGTCTACCTCAGTCTCTTTGCTCCAGTTGCACAGATGTTTTTCACTTTCTCCATTATACCAAACCAGTTATTAAGGAACATTTATTGTCTGTCTGTAATGCTGTTATCCTTGTTATTTGCTTAACTGGCCATTAACTGATATTCAGATCTCAAATTAAGCTCTACCCTAACTTAATTAATTTAATTTATTTTTTTTTTAATTTTTTTTTCAACGTTTTTAATTTATTTTTGGGACAGAGAGAGACAGAGCATGAACGGGGGAGGGGCAGAGAGAGAGGGAGACACAGAATCGGAAACAGGCTCCAGGCTCCGAGCCATCAGCCCCAGAGCCTGACTCGGGGCTCGAACTCACGGACCGCGAGATTGTGACCTGGCTGAAGTCGGACGCTTAACCGACTGCGCCACCCAGGCGCCCCTAATTTAATTTAAATTGAACCAGAAAGAGGTTGGCAGAGAGTTTCTCCTTGATCAAACTTTAGGTAGACTTTTGAAAACCCTCTTCTCAACTTGTCCTGAACTTTAACCCTAGTCCTTGCCTGGCCTGCCTACATCAGATTTAGCAAGAATCCTGATAAGCCAGTTTAGACAGAATCCCCCATCCTTGATATTTGATCACCCTGTCCTGTCTTCAGCAAGAGTCTTGTCAGGTCAGTTTAGCAAGGATCCCTCTACCCTTGATGTCTCCTCTTAGAATTGCCCATCCACTGATCCCTCCCCTCTGCTCATTAGCTGTAAATCCCCAGCTGTCTTTTCTGGTTCAGAGTTGAGTTGGATCTCTCTTCCCTATTACAGTATTTTTACTGAATAATATTGAATAAAGTCTTACTTGTTTTTTTAAAAAAGTGTTAGGATATATATTTTTTAAATAAGGTGTAACCACATCATTCAATCTAAACTAGTCACCTGGTTACTGTCATTCCCTTCAGATTAATTTATTTATCTATGTAGCATTTACACTGCCAGGTAGCTTTTTATTTTATTTTTTTTAATTTTTTTTTTATTTTAAGAGAGGGAAGGAGGGAAGGCGGGAGGGAGGGAGGGAGGGAGGGAGAGAGAGAGAGAGAGAGAGAGAGAGAGAGAGAGAGAGAGAGAGAGAAAGGCAGAAAGAGGGAGAGAAGGAGAATACCAAGCAAGCTCTTTGCTGTCAGCGCAGAGGCTGGTGCAGGGCTCAGTCTCACAGATCTTGAGATCATGACTGAGCCAAAATAGAGAGTCAGATGCTTAACTGCCACCCAGGCACCCCTGCCAGGTAGTTTTAATATTCTTTCCTACATTTTTGTTCTTTTATTCTTCCTTTCTTTCTCCCTTCCTTTCTTATTTCATTCTTTTTCTCTTTCACTGTTATTTTTTTACTTTGTTCTCCTTTCCTTTCTTCCTTTCTTCCTTTCTTTATTGCCTTTCCCCACTATAAGCTTCATATAAGCAGGGATATTATGTCTCTTTTAAGCACTGTATCCTCAGTGATTGAAGAGTAGTTGCCATAGAGCAGACTAATAAAAACTTGTTAAGTCACTCATTGAATCATTACAAAACCTCAGTACTTATTAAGATAGGTATAAAGATGAAAGAACTAGAAATTAGAACAAAGATAAGGAGATATTTCTCCACAATGGAAAAGTACTACACCGGACATTGTAAATGATATGATGGGTAGGGATGGGGATGTTTTATGGATTTGTGGTAGAAGTTAATAGAAACAAATATGATGATGTAAGAAGGACTAGAAATCACTAATTGTCACTCTCTAAATTAATCTAGCTTCGTCTAATGCTATTTAAACTTACACCTTAATATTTAATAACAATAGGATACTAAATATGATTTTTTTCTCTTCTTACATCTTACAAATAAGATTAATATAAAGAATGTTTGCTCTAGAATTTTTGACGTATCTCAAAAAATATTTAGGACCATTTTATTAAATGATTCTGTTAGCTGCTGATACAGATTAAATAGCTTAGAGAGATAGAGTGACTAGCTGATTGATCGGACGCAAGCTCAGCGATATCTACCTCTTATTGGAGTCACCGCAAGTCCATCGTTCTGTTTTCAGTTTTTTATGTCCAGGACTACAATTTTATATGATCTCCAGGGTGACTAAGCTCTGGGGGATTAAATGATGCATGGATCTGTTATAATCTTTATAGCAATTTGTTGATTTAAAATGAAAGTGCAACTACTGAGGGCACACAAATGTGTCTTCTTTACCCCCGAATAACATGTATTTAGGAACGTTACTATTTGGAACTATTTGGCTATTTATTAAAGCCAGATTCAGAGTAAATGATAACAGACTATGATAGTCTGATCCATCTGGCCTCATGACAAGCCAAAACATTAAAAAAGGGAAATAATAATAATACAAATAAAAATAAATAATCCTATTGACCAGAATGATAAGTTTTTATGCATAAAGTTTTATTTATTTTAAGTGTGATAAGAGGAAAAACAAATTATCAAGAGCATGGTATGTAAATTTACCCTTGATAGTCAATCTGTGTCTAGGAACTTAAAACGCAATTATAGTTACGAGTTTGTTTGGTTTAATGTACTGACATCTACACGTCTGAATAACTGCTCAAAATGAGATTAATCTTGTAGGGTAAATATGTACTTGAAATGCTCATGTGGCCTAGTCAGAATTAGGTCAGGTTTGAAATACATCTTGTTGGTGGTTTGTTTTTTCTGAGGCTCAATTATGCCTTTCAAAAGTAACAAGGAAGGAAAGAGAGGAGACTTCAGATATCTGTAGAGCTCCAGACAGATTTCCCTCGTGGAAAAAAAGAGAATAAAGAGCAGAGAGTTGTTCAAAGTGTTCTTCTTGATTGGCTCAAATTTGGACT
Organism: Neofelis nebulosa; assembly: GCF_028018385.1. NCBI lineage: Eukaryota > Metazoa > Chordata > Mammalia > Carnivora > Felidae > Neofelis > Neofelis nebulosa. Next base: position 73,622,749 of record NC_080782.1, read on the forward strand.
GTGTAGCTGCTATAGTGCTGATTTTTTTTTTTCATTTTGATTCAGTAAAACATTTAGTGTCTTTCCTATTTTCGAGTTATTCTAAGGCCATATATTTGCCAAATGTACTTTCACAAAGTAACAATGTTGGGAACTTTTGTTTCCATTGCTTCAGCAAAATATTCTGTATATTTTTGTTAAAGAAGAAAGTTTTATCCAAAATCTATTTTGGCGAACTATGACTCATTCAAAAGATACACATTTCTTGTCTTCTCTGGCAGCAAATTATAAGGCAAAAATTCATTGCTGCTACAATGAAGCTGTCATTTCATGCCATGGCAGTAAAGACAGTAGTCAAACATCATCTACATTTACTCATGGTGCACCAAAGTCTGTGGCAAATAGAGTGGAGACTTTAATGAGATATTAATCATTTTTAGCACTATCTTACTAAACTGGTAGATTCCTCAGTCAGTTTCTGGTTAAGAGTAATTCCCCTATGGTCTGACTGAATTTATGTGACTCAGAACTAACCACATTTGTGGGATATACAATAGACCAAGGAGACTCAACAAAATATGGCCATAATTTCCAATAAAATATGTAACCAGTTCAAAAAGATATGTAACCAGTTAATTCATATCTGTTAATTTTTTAACCTTTTTATTTAGTGCTTTATTTATTTGAGGTTGAGGGGAATAGGATGGTAAAAGAAAGTACTTCCTTGCATGGTGCTTAAAATGGAACATGGAAGGGACAGAAAAATAAATTATTTTACAAATATGATAATTTTCTTTTTTTTTTTTTAATTTTTTTTCAACGTTTTTTATTTATTTTTGGGACAGAGAGAGACATAGCATGAACGGGGGAGGGGCAGAGAGAGAGGGAGACACAGAATTGGAAACAGGCTCCAGGCTCCGAGCCATCAGCCCAGAGCCTGACGCGGGGCTCGAACTCACGGACCGCGAGATCGTGACCTGGCTGAAGTCGGACGCTTAACCGACGGCGCCACCCAGGCGCCCCATGATAATTTTCAATGGCATTAAATGTTATGATGGCGATCAAACTGGGTTGACGTGGTGAGAAAGGATGACTTTCTCACTTTAGATATGGTGGCAGGTAATTTTAGGCAAGATGATATCTCTGAAGATCAAGTAACATTTGATCAGATCTGAATAAAAAGAACTGATCATGTGAAAACTTGGTGTCAGAAAATTCATGCAAAGAGAACATGAGTGTAAAGATCTAATGCACGAAAGACCTGGGAGTTTTATAGGTTCAGGAAAAGAAAGCTCATGTTATTACTATACTACTGTATACCAAAGGAAGTGTAGCAGGTGGTGAGGTCTCAAAGGAATTCAGAACCCAAGTCATGTGGCATTATGCTCATTATGTAAGGGAATTGGAATTTTACTCTATGCACAGCGAGAATTCATTGAGGAACCATAAATAGTAAAATGAGATGATCTTACGTACTTTTTAAGAAACATACTTTTATTTTTCTCTTTTCATTTCCTCTCTTTTATTCTTTCTATTTCTCTTTTTCAGTTCTTGATTAGTGTGTGTGTGTGTGTGTGTGTGTGTGCGCATGCATTATGTGTGTGTACACGTGTATAAAATCAGTCTTGCAATGATCCCTGGGCCTGTGAAGTTCAGCCATATTGAGCACTCAGGGACTCATCAATGTTTTCTTTTGACTAATGATGTGATGTGTCCCAGATGTTTAAGTGAACCCATTCCCAGATGTCCTCCATATTAAACAATCTCAGATCTAATGAATTGTAACTTTATAAAGTGTGTTTTTAAGATTAGTGAAGTAAATGGAGTGTCAGAGAGATTTAGTTAGGAGGTGGGAAACATATGTTTGTTTTAGGGTCACATTTGAATATGTGTGAGGGCAATAGAGCCTCCAAACATATTTTTTAAGTCTGTTTTCATTAATGGGGTTGTGTAAGTAGCGATGAGATTTTTTTTTCATAGTTTCCTTACTGCCACACAAGTGCAGATTGCCATGTTACAATATGGCCCCCTTTTAAAAGTAAATATGCAGTTTAAAACCTTCTTTAATAAACTTTTAAAAGTTTATCAACTCTAAATATTAATGTTTCAGTTTCACAGACCTCTGAATGCAGCCAATTAATGTTTGTATGTGTATGTGTACACATTTGAACCATTGTGATTCAATTAAATCAAAATAGAAAAATTCAAATTACACAAATGTTGTGCTTCATTAGAAGATCAAGTGCCTGAAGATACCTGCTAAGTTTCTAGTAAGAAGGTATAGTGGCTCCAAACCTCACTCAGAGAAGACCCACAGGGAGATCTGGACCATCACTTACCTAGTGAGATGATCCTCCCTTAGAGAACCCAAGGCCTTTCTTTTTTATCTACCTCATTCATCACATTTGAGAAAACACCCAAGGGCCCAGTAACAAATAGGGATTACTAACATTGCTTAAACTTTCTTGTTCTGCCTCTCTAGTTGTAGACCTTAGATACACATAGAAAATATCAAAGTAGATCTTAGGAATCTCCTTTCTCAGTTGCCAGTGAATCCAGTCTTTCACTGAAATCCTTAACTATTTTCATGGATCAAAAGGAAAGACCCTTAAAATCAAATTATAAGTAAGGTTTGTAGCTCTTGAGGCAAACAAGGCATAAGATTATAGGAAATTTAAATGACATTAAACAATGAAAAGTCAACTTACAAAACCCATTTCTCATTCATTTGAGTTTTGGGGCATTCTGATTTTGTTATGAAAATATATGACATGTGTCTTAATAATAGTCTCTCAGCAACTCCAGAATTATTTCTTAAAATACTATTCAATACAAAATGAATAATTTGACTCACAACAGGGATTTATTTGGAAAGAAAATTCTAATAAATCTTCCATCCCACTGGGATATTTTGACAAGTGCAATAACAAAAGCTGTGGTTGGCAGTCTACTAGTGATATCTTGGCCTGTCACCATAACTCTGACCATAGGACTTGAATTAGCTTCCACAAAGTTTAATAATAAAAGCGTCGCCTTTGACCCTTGAGGAGATGCTCTTGAATAGGTAAGCACTTTAGGTTGTTTTAATTAGAAATTTTTTTAGCTGTTTCTGTTTCATGATTTTCATTTTCATTCATATAATTGAACTTGTGGGGTATTTAATGAAAATCTATTGAATGATAGTGAAAGTAGTTAATTCCTTATTTTCTTGAGAAGGTATATATAATGTAGGATTACAAAATGTACATCTATCCCTTCCTCATTGTCCCGAGGAAGCAGGCTGCCTGCGCATAAGCAGCGTGGGGTGTCTCAAGCTGTTTCAAAAGATGCTCTGAGGGGGGAATATGGGAAGAATACAGGAAGTTCTGCATCTATTGGCAGAAATGTGAAGCAGGTGAAGCTCCCGCTCACTTTGCCTAATGCCCATGCTATATTCAGCAATGCATAATAGAGGAGATATTGCATCTAGGGGTCATTGTGAAATTCAGGGGGTAGTGTTGCTTGCCATCATATTGGGTGTTCTACTGGCATGTAGTGAACAAAGGCTTAGGATGCACTGTAAGGAATAATCATGCCTCCTACTAATATCCTACTAATATTCAAGTAGATGCAGAGTCATTTATAACTACATAATAATGTTAGCTGAATTTTAACATATAGTAAATTTTCCCTGAATACAACTATTATGTATGTATATATATATACAACTATTATGTGTGTGTGTGTATATATGTATGTGTATATATATATACATAAATATATATTAGAAAATTTTACTTTGTTAAATTTGGAATTTTGTCAATAATTATTCACCATTGTGAATTTAGAGTCTTCAGCTTAATAAATTTGTTTCAGTCAGCATTCATAGTCATTCTACATATTGGTGCAAATATCTGATTCCTTCAGTGTATGTTCTAGAGTTGTCATGTTTAAGCATACACATACTTAAATGCACATTAGAGACTTTTCTAAGAGTATCTATGTGAATGGTAGGATTGAGAATGAATGGTAATAGAGGTTGCACAGGGAATAGATACTGGAAAGAGGAAAGGTACCTGAGTTGAGTCAGAAGACCTGGGTTACATTGTTGGCTCTGCTCTGTGTACATTTCTGTGCCTCAGGGAGGTTTTAAATTTTGAGCATAGGATTAGTAATCTGTGAAATAAGAATAGATACATATAGTATACATACCTCTTATGAGTTATGATGACATTGGTATGTGGAAGTTATTTTTTGTAAATTTTAAAGAATGATACACATAGAGGCCATTCTTATTACTCAGCAAATTCCGCAAGTGCATTTTTATCTCTATGGGTTTATTTAATTTCTAAGATGATTAATCTCTTTATCATGGACATTGGGATTAACCATTTTAAAAATAACAGAACTTTCTTTATTCCTAAACAAGCAGTTCTAAGCCCATATTTAGAACCAGGTATTGTCCTAAGTCCAGAGGATAAAAAGAATGAATACGTCAATGGTGTTTTGTAGTCCAGTTATTTTTATCATCTGTATGTAATTAAATTTAGCTTCCACACAGAAAATTTCACATATACATTGTGACTTGCAGTGCCTCTTTTAAACGTAAAATTCTTAATTAAAAAAAAAAAAAATCTTTATTTTTGAGAGAGTGAGAGAGAGACAGAGTGAGAGCAGGGGAGGAACGGAGAGAAAGGGAGACACAGAATCCGAAGCAGGCTCTAGGCCCTGAGCTGTCAGCACAGAGCCCAATGCGGAGCTCGAACCCATGAACCGTGAGATCATGACCTGAGCCGAAGTCAGACACTTAACTGACTAAGCCACCCAGGTGCCCCTGAAAGTCTTCATTTTTTTTTTTTTTTTTTTTTTTTTAATTTATTTATTTATTTTTGGGACAGAGAGAGACAGAGCATGAACAGGGGAGGGGCAGAGAGAGAGGGAGACACAGACTCGGAAACAGGCTCCAGGCTCCGAGCCGTCAGCCCAGAGCCTGACGCGGGGCTCGAACTCACGGACCGCGAGATCGTGACCTGGCTGAAGTCGGACGCTTAACCGACTGCGCCACCCAGGCGCCCCTAGTCTTCATTTTTAATGAAAGACACATTATGGTAAAAAGTTTGAATTTTGAATAAATAACAGCTGTATAGATAGGTGAGGGCACATGTTATAGATGTAGTTATAGTTGTAGATATAATGGATATAGTTACAGTTATATAGTTATAGATGTAGACACAGATGTGAATAGAGATAGGTGGCTTTATCACAGTCCTTTAAGGAATGACATTACTACATTACCCTCGAGGCTGAACTGCTCCACACATTCACAGAACACAAATCTCTGAATACTTTTAAAAAGTGTGCTTACATTATACCTCTGTAGACAGAAATTTGTTATTAATTGATATTCCTGTTTTTAAACAATTTAAATGACAGATAATATAAATACCTGGGTATTTCATATAGTGATTAGGAAAAAAAACCCCAAAAAACAGAAAAACCTAACGCCTTTATAGAGGATATGCTGGACTGTTTTGGAACTTTTTATCCACCTCTTATGCACAACACATGACTAAATTTGTCATGAATTCTCGAATGATGCTATTAGAATTTCTTCCAAAATCGCAATGTAAGCAATGTTTCAGAAAAATCTGTGGTTTGGATTCTGTATGAGACAATGGGCAGAACTTCCTGGTGTTGTTACATTGTTACATTGCATTCATTTCTGAAGTGTTTATATTTGTGTTTGTATCTCATTTTATTTTATTCTGTTCTTTTTATTTAATTTAAATTGCTAATGACATTCTAGTACATTCTAGTACAATGTCTAGTACATCAAGACATTCTAGTACAAAAATGCAGTTTAGCACAGCCTTCTTTTTTTTTTTTTAATTTTTTAACGTTTATTTATTTTTGAGACAGAGACAGAGCATGAACGGGGGAGGATCAGAGAGAGAGGGAGACAGAGAATCTGAAACAGGATCCAGGCTCTGAGCTGTCAGCACAGAGCCGGACCTGGGGCTCGTACTCACGAAGTACGAGATCATGACCTGAGCTGAAGTTGGATTCTTAACCGACTGAGCCACCCAGGTACCCTAGCACAGCCTTCTTTACAACAGTCTCAACTAGTTTCCAAAATGGATCCCTTTTGTCTTTTTCCATCATTCCTATCTTACCCAATGAATTCCCACCAGAAAGTATAAACTTAAAATATGTTCTCTCTAGTCAACATGGTAGAATTCCATTTTACCATTAAATTTGTGAATTCAGAAAATAATTATTTAGATCTACTTTAGTTTTTTTTTTAAATTTTTTAATGTTTATTTTTGAGAGAGAGACAGAGACAGAGAGACAGAGAGACAGAGAGACAGAGAGAGAGAGAGAGAGAGAGAGAGCACGAGCAGGGGAGGAGCAGAGAGAGACAGGGAGACACAGAATCTGAAACAGGCTCCAGGCTCTGAGCTCTCACACAGAGCCCGACGCGGGGCTCGAACTCACAAACCGTGAGATCATGACCTGAACTAAAGCAGGGTGCTCAACCGACTGAGCCACCCAGGCGCCCCTTAGATCTACTTTATTTAAGACAGTGTAGAACACATTGTATGAGTTGAATTGTGTCCCCCAGAAAATATATGGTGAAGTCTTTATCCTCATTACCTCAGGATGTGACCTTGTTTGGAAACAGGGTAATGTAATTAGTTAAGACAGTCATTAGGGTGAGTCCTAACCCATATGACTTGTGTCATTATAAGAAGTGAGAAACTTGAGCATAGAGACACAGGGAGAATGCCATGTAAAGATGGAGACTGAGACTCTATAAGGCATACCAAGGATTGCCCTTCATCACCAGAAGCTAAGAATGAGCTTAGAATAAATTTTCTCTGATCTCTCAGACGCAATCCTACTGACACCGTTAATCTGGGATTTTAAACCTTCAGAAGTGTGAGACAAGACATTTCTATTGTTTTAAAACATCAGTTTGTGGTACTTTGTTACCATACCCCTAGGAAACTAAGAAGAATTTTGGTACCTAAAAGCAAGGTGCTATTGTAACAAATAACTAAAAATACAGAAGTGGTTTTAGAATTGGGTATTAGGCAAAGGCTAGAAGAGTTTTGGAGTACGTGATAGAAAATGTTTAGGTTGCTTTGAAGAGATGGTGGGTAAGGATATGAATGCTAATGCCAATTCTGCTGAGGGCTCTGGGACAAGTGATGAGATCTGGAGAGGACGCTTATCATCTCTAATACATAAACATATATATATATATATATATATATATATATATATATATATATATATATATATATATCTCATTGTCTAGATGTATATATCACCATGAACGAAGTGTTGCTAGAAATGTGAACATTAGGATACCTCTGATAAAATCTCAGATAGAAATAAGGAAATGTTATTGGACATTGGAGGAAAGGTGATCTTTGTTATGAAGGGGTGGAGACTTGATTTAATTGTGTTCTGTTGTTCAGTAGTGGGAAATAGAACTTTTAAGTGAAGAACTCAGATACTTAGTTGAGATTTCCAAGCAACGTCTGGAAGATGCAATTTGTTTTATTTTGTGCTGCTCACAGTAAAATGCAAGAGAAAAGAGATAATTTGTTTTATTTTGTGCTGCTCACAGTAAAATGCAAGAGAAAAGAGATAAACTGAAGAAGGGATTGCTAGACTAAAGAACTATCACTTAATGATTTAGAAAAGTTTTAGCCTATTTAGATAGCTTGCTCTGGACACAGGGCCAAGGGTGCAGCTGAGCAATGATTTGCTAAAGAGATTAGGTGTGATTCATATACCCAATCAACCTTTTCAGCAAAAGCCAGGAATAGAGATGTGGTTATCCAGGAAGGATCTACAAGAGAACCCTTGTATCTAATAGCGTGAATTCCTTTGACATCCCACAGATGACCCACAAGGTTATTGAAAATTTTATACCAGCAGAAACACTGCCATCTTGGACTGAAAAGCACAGAGACTTGGCAAAATAGAGGAAGAGTGACACCCCAGGCAGAGCCCTGGAGTAGAGGGCTAGGCTGACTGTATCTCCTGGCTTCCAGTTCCCAAGACTGAGGGGTTGAGGCCACTCTTGGCATCAAGCCATGGAATGTTATTCTCAGGCCTTGAAATCTAAAGGAATTTGATCTGCTTGGTTTTGGACTTTTTGTGAAACTATGGCTCCTTTTATCTTTTGTTCCTTTTAGAATTTCTTTCTTTTGGAATGAGAATGTTCATCCTTTGCTTTTTCCACTATTGCATTTAGAGAGTAGATATTTTGTCTGATTTCAAAGATTCACAGATGTAGAGGAATTTTCCTCAAAAATAAATCATATCCTGTATCTTCCATAACTGATTTAGGTGAATTAGATCATGAGATTTGAAACTTTGAGTTGATATTTAGATGAGATTTTGGATTTAGGGTTGATAATGGAATGGGTTAACACTTCTGGAGATATTAGGATGGATGAATCTATTTTGCATGTAGGAAGGACATTAATTTTGAGAAACCAGAAGGAAGACTTTCATGGGTTGACTTGAGTTGCCTAAAACTATATGTGGAAGTCCTAACCCCAAGTACCTCAGAATGTGACCTTATTTGGCAGATGTAATTACTTAAATGAAAATGGGTCTGTTAGGGTGGGTCCTAATCCAATATTACTGGTGTTCTTATAAGAAGTGAGAAATTTAGATACAGACACAGGGAGACTGCCATGTGTAGATGGAGGCAGAAATTGGAGTGGTGCATTTATAAGCCAAACAACACCAAAGATTTGTGGCCATCACCAGGAGCTAGGAGAAGGGCATGGAAGAGATTCTTTCTCAAAGGACTCAGGAAGAACCAATCCTTGCAACATCTTGATTTCAAACTTCTGGCTTCTAGAACTATGAGACAATAAATTTCTGTTGTTTTAAGCCTCCAGTGTGTGGTACATTGTTACTATAGCTCTAGGAAACTAATAAAAGCACTGTGGAAGAACTGGCCTATGTAAAAGACACACTTAATAATCTGATTAATAATTTATAGTAGAATTTAACATGTATATGAGTAACAGTAACAGAATTTAGAATTAACAGTTACAGCCCCCAAAGAAGAAATGAACACCTGTGCAGACATTGGATCACTCACATAAGACTAAAATAATCAAGGGAATTAATCTGGAAAAGGGCTATTTGAGATCTGCAGGATATTTTCTTCATTTAAATTTTAAAATATATTTAATTGTCAGTATGTACATACTACTACAAAGTACACTGATTTTAAATAGGGGCCTAATAAATTTTTGAATGAAATTTTTGAGATCATTATAGATTCACATGCCGTTGCAAAATATAATACAAAGAGATATATCTTACACTTTGTCGTATTTTGCCTGAATGTAACATTTTATAAAACTATAATATCAAAACTAAATTATTGACACAAAGCAATGATCATATTCGGTTTTCATCAGTTTTAATTAGGCTCATGTGTGTGTGTGTGTGTATGTCTCTGTGTGTGTAGTAAGCTCTGTAGAATTTATCATTTGGGTAGTCATGATCCTGAACAGTTCCAAAACCACAAAAATCCCTCATGTTTCCCATTAATCATAAATGCTGCTTTCCCGTCCACCCATCCCTAATCTATCACTAATCTGTCATTTATATCTAAATTCTGTCATTTGAGATACTACTTATTCAGTATAACTTTTTGGGATTTTTTTTCTTATTTCTTACTCAGAACAATTCTCTGAAGATTAAGATATTACCTTAATGTAGGTGTATCGACATAATTCCCTTTCTTACTCAGCAGTATTCCATATTATCTACATCTACCTGTCTGTCTGCTACCTATCTATATATCTATCATTTATCTTCTATCTATCTGTCTACCACAGTTTGCTTATTGATCTGTTTAAAGACATCTAGGATGTTTCCGATTTGGGCATACAACAAATGGAGCTACCATCAACATTAGTGTACAGGTATTTGTGTAAATGTAACTTTTCCTCTCACTCTGGGATAAATACCCAAGAATGCAATTGCTAGATCATGTGGCAGTTGGATCTCAAAGTCAGCTCTTAGCGTGGCACCTGGGTGGCTCAGTTTGTTAAGCATACGACCAGCTCAGATCGTGATCTCCTGGTTCGTGAGTTTGAGCCCCATGTCGGGCTCTGTGCTGACAGCTCAGAG